>NW_026999372.1:458099-758099 GCF_037126465.1 Ornithodoros turicata | reverse complement strand
TTACGTCTAATAACCTTGTGAAAGAGCCAGCCTTCGATGGTCATCAATGCCAATGTCCATTGACTGTCCAATCTCCAGTGCCCCATGCGTGTAATGTGTAAACTTCTTAAAGGGTCTCTAACCAGAAGCTGGAGAGACTTTTCCGCAGTGGCTACCGATAGAATACACAAAAGCAACTTCACATACGAAAATGCATGCCTCATCACCTCGTAGTTTTCGTAAACTCGAATATTGAACATCGCGGTTCACGCCGACGCTGGCAGACCTAGCGTGAAACCAAGAATACGTACGCATATATAGAAAACTCATCTGGTCATCCCACTCAATCGCCCATGCAATCAGCGCGCAGAATGCCGTCACGTGATCGAGCACTACAACAACAACTTTCAGCAAGAACCAACATTTTTACGCCGATATACTCTCGTCAGAATGTCTGGAAATAAAAAGTATGTATATATTTTGAAATCTGCGACCTGTTTTTTTAACTTCGATAATCCAATTAGCGACTTCCGTGGAAAGAGGAACTGGCTACGAGGCTACGAGCTACGATGACTTTCGGGATCCAGTGCGCTGTTTCACAGCGTTAGTGTAGTGTGTGTATTTCCAAGTTTTCTTTATTTATAGCTTTTGGAACATCGACCAATTTATCGAGGCACACAGACTTCTTTTGACATGCCTCGGTTGTGTCGTCACAGCGAGATTTCTCGGCGGGCATTCAGTTCCGTACGATACTGCGCGTTCAACAGCGGATTTTGCCAATCGTATTTGAAGAATGCAGGCTATGAGACGGACCCCTCAGTTTGAGTACAAAGAACCTCCGCCTACAGCAGTCCGCAGTGCTTTCCTTGAATCTATCTTCCAAGACTGTTGCATCTGGACGTGACGAGGTTAGTGTCTTCTGTATAATTTATACAGTCATTACTCTCCTTGGGAGAATTACGTTGTGGCATGCAGATGTTAGGAGACCACTTACGCAACAAAGAAAAATAAGGATTCAAGAAATCAAAAGATATACTGTACAATTCCGAGTGTTGTTCAGAATGCAGCCATGCCAATGCAGTAAGCAACATCCACAGTACGTAAAATGAAGCTGTGTATTCCGCATATAAGTGTAACATTTTAATTGTCACAGCAGTCTGCACCAATGTAGTTCATGACTTCCTTGGACAAGATGTGGAACCAAATGTTGGAAATACAAGGCAGGGATCAGATACAAGTTTTCTTCTATTTGTTTTCCTTATAATATGCAGCATACTGCAAATAGTAAAGAGGGGCTCTGGATTCTAAACCAACGCAGTTGAAATCCTTAGTTTACCCCAAGCTGTACTATTGTTGTCTAATCTGGGGAAACACCACAGAGGGCAACTACGATATAATTGCAGTGCACAAAAAAAAGACAGAAAGCCTGGTGTACGAGAACCATGTCTACAGGTGCAATGTGCTGGACCCTCGTTGATAAGAGGCCCACCAGGGGTGCCACTACAATCCATCCATCCAGCCAGCCCCTCAGCTCCTTCAAGACATGCAAAATACAGTAGACGAAGTGTTCACTTGGAAATCAGACATTTACGCAAAATTGCCTTGCAAATTCAGGATATTTTAGCGCCATCCCAAATACTTGCTAATGCAAATATGCTATTTTGGAACAATCTCTGCAGACATATTATGAAAATATTATCTGAGTGCCACAATAAACTATATGAACCACATTTCATGTTACATCATCTTTGACTACAACATGCCTATTTGAGTATTTGAGCAACCCAAGATACAAAGCTTGGTTCCTCAAGGTCTACATCCTACTCGAACAGGGTGCGCACTTTGCACACAAAAGGAAGATTGAGAACTTGTGTAGTGAGCACTTCTGGAGGACTGTGAGCAGGAACCGGAGGGTCACACACAGGGTAACTTGCATAACAGTGATTTACTTCCACATAACGATCATTAAAATACTTGAGGTGCTTAAACAATACTATTTGGGTGCTATCAGACAGTAAGATTTCGAACAACACTTACGACATATTGACTGAATGGGTAGACAAAAGGATGCTTCAGAACAGGATTGGATTTGTGTCTGTGGTGGAATTGAGAGCCCAATTTAATTCTTACCAGGCGGAGCAGGCTGATGAGATGGTGCTTTGTGTCAAGGATCAGCACAGTGGTTTATCCAGAATCCCAAGCATGGAGGGGTGTTGAAAAAAGTTGGGGCGAGGGGGGTCATTATTATAGTTACATCATTACCGACACGTGTCTACAGCTGAAATTGCAAGGGCACCCCCTGTAAGGGGTACTTCCACCTAGCATCTTGGGTATTTAAAGCATGTAGTAGTTACTATGGGAAAGGCTTTGCGTATCCTGTTCACCGCGCAGACTGGTATAACGATTCTCTTGTTTTTTCCAAGTTTGTGCAACACCCATCTCACGAACTGTTGGTAAGCTAAAGCTAGTAGGACGCCGAGTATTAATTCAGCTGCACTCTTTCTGAATAAGTGACGAACAATAACGAAAAGTTCAGAATAAGTATTTTGTATTGAAACCAACCAGCATGATTGTGCATGAGACACGCTTCTTACTTGTGAATATGAGCGCTAGGTTCGTGCTGCCCTCGAAGTTGTAAATATGCTACTTTAAGAGCAGCTCCTTGCAACATAAGCGCTCGACTTCTTTCGGCATTATTATGCACGGTGAATTGAATGTTTGACGGTGCTCTACTCCTTTAAGGAGCTCGCTTAGTAAGAAAAACAGGTACACGTAGCAGTAAAAGTTCTTACAATGCAGAATACTTGACTAGGTAGACTCGACTAGGCTCTGGCAAGTCACCATGTAACGCCTACAACATAGCCATTATAGGAGCCTTGGTTGGTCAGTCTCAGTGGCTGCAAAAGAAACAAGAACTGTATCGATCATACGAAATACATTCTGGTCTGGGTTGGTTTGTAGAGGAGCTGAAGTATGTAACAAAAAGTGCTGTTTAACAGTGCTGGACCACAGTTTACGAAGCATGCTCTCTGCCTTCTTTTCTTACAGTGCCACGCTCGCAGCGAATGGTACCGTATGGACCTGCAAACAGGTGACTCGGTTACCTACACACATGTCTAAGGTTGTATGGTCCCATTCGCTGCTAGCCTACCACTTTGAAAAAAAAAAAGAATCTGCAATAAGATGGGTTATGTTTTGGAGGAATGGGCTATAATTTTCAGCTACAACAGGAGGTAAATGTCAGGTTAAAGTAAACCCTCAATCTGTGAAAGGCTACCGTTCCCCAACACACGACCTTCACACACACGTCATATCCTTGTGAAACACCAGCGAACCATGCTCGGCCCGCGTCAGAACAAATCCACATGGGGAGCACAAAGAACGAAAACCAGTATGGAGTTGGACTGACGACCTTGCGCAGTCTCCCCAGTTCTGTCTCCACATACTGCGCCAAACAGTGAAGACTGAGAAGATAAACCTATCAAGCTCCTCAAGGCCATACGCATGCACATGGGCCATTGTGAAAAAGGTCCATTGTCCACCAATTAAGGGAGTCATAAAACGGGGTTGCCGCGTGAACCCTGTTAAGAGGATCTCCGACACCCCGTATTAGAATTGCTTTAGATGCAATATTTACTTACTCAAGCTAATGTAATTGTGCAGTCAAAATGCATTAAAGTGAATACCTTTTTAACAAATGCTACTACAGCAATTTTTCTGTCTCACCAGAGCAGGACACATCATCTTTAACAAAGTGACAAAAAAAAGTGATTTCTTGTAAAGAAAATTGACTTATGTCACCTAAATTATGCGAACAAGTAGCGAACAAAGAACACCAAGCTCAGTAATGTGGGTACCTGTGTTTCAGTCCCTCTGCGTTCGGGCCTGTCGCTGTTTCACGTGGCGCAACCATGATTTGATTTCAGTTTCCACGTCGAGCTCAGTCGTCATTTCCAACATTTTGATCTGCCGCCCGCCACCTGTAAATGACCTAGGATTGGATTACCAGAAAATGTCCCAGATGCCAACACGAGTGGACAATTGTGAACTCTGTAAAAAGAAAAAAAAGCACTGCCCATTGATCACTTTTTCCAAAGGATGTAGGTGATTCAGAAGAGCGCACTGACGTGCTACTCCATATAACAAACCTGTAAACCGAATCCGATTAATTACTTGAAAAGATCACTAAAAGTAGACACTTTTTTTCCTTGGAATATTTTTCGCTTAAGGTTCCAATACGAGTCATTCCAGCTCAAACGTTCCGACGGTGTTGCTCGACCAACATCGATCTCTGAGAAACATGATATTGGTGCATGCGTATTCGTGCACCAGAAAAAATATTTTTTCCCAAAGCAGTCTTGAGTGGCCGTAGGGTGGGATCGAATGTGGGATCTGGGCAAAAAACCAGAGCGCGCTTTTGCGCTTGTGGAGGGAATACGGGCTACGGCTGTAAAAAAAAAAAAAATAATAATAATCGAATAAGGTCAATTTAAGGAAGAATAGTGTCATCTCTGACAGCTTCCGCAGCTCAAGGCATCTACCCATTAAAACGTACTGGACAAGCAAAGTCAGCTTCGGGAATTTTTCAGTCACCTGTATATGTCAGCTGTATCAGCTGTATGTATTTTTCTCTGATAGCATAGTACCAATACATTGAACAGAAAAATATTTTAGGTCATGTGACATATAGTTTGTTTTCTAAAAAAATTGCGAAGTTCACCTTTTCAGCAAATATCAGCAAATTCAGCATGCAAAAAAGGAATTGGTGGACAAGTTCTGGATCCGAATTTACCACCGAAGTACTCATCATTATCCCGGTTACTAATACTGAAAGTATCTCCAGGGCATTTTTTGTTGATCCCGCGTAACGAATTTTTAAAGTTGCCATACTATAAGAAATGGCGCGGAACAATGCTTTCGCGACTTGCAGCGGCGTCACAACTGGTTGTTTAAAGTGTTTTTTTCTCTTTTTTTCTGTCGAAAAGGAATGTTAATGAAATCGCCACACACAAGATTTCACTTGTAGCTGGCAACATTTGCCGATTGCTAGTCTTGTAACATCGCATGCTGCAAGGCAATGGTTTGTGCCAAGGGAATCCGTTGATGGTCCCAAGCATAAGCGGCTTAGATCTTTTTCGCGATGCGTGCTAGCGGTCAGCTGTGTCCTTCTGGTACTTGCACCCTAATGAAGAACGTAATAATCATGGCAATGGTGCCGTGATGTTTCACATAAGGTGTGTCAGCATATTTTTCGGGTGACATGTTGCACGTGCAGCAGAGCAGGACTGCGGATAATTTTGACCACTTGGGGTTCTTTTGACGCGCGTCGGAAATCTCCGACACATGGTGCTCGAAGCAAAACGTTTAGCTCCCCCGCATTGCTACCGTCCTAGGCCAGAATCGAACTCTCAATCATGAGCTCAGCAAGCCAACACGTTACCATTACAATGATGCCCATTGGTTTTGTTTGGAACCCAAGATAAGACAGGTGATGTGGAAAACCCCGTGTGCGACTATCTCATATGAATGTGTTCGTTGCATAATTTGGGGAAGTGCCTTCCAGGTCAATGGCTAGCCTGCTCTCCTTTTGTACTTGGTGCCTAAAGCAAGCCTGTCTAGCGGCATCATGGCACCATGACCATAATTATTATGATCCTCATTAGGGTGCAATTACCCGAAGGACACAGCTGACCGCTCGCAAGCATCACGAAAAAGATCTAAGCCGCTTATGCTTGGGACCGTCAACGGATTCCCTTGGCACTAACCATTGCCTTGCAGCATGCGATGTTACAAGACTAGCAATCTGCAAATGTTGCCAGCCACAAGTGAATGCTTGTGTCTGGCGATTTCATTCTTTCGACAGAAAAAAAAAAAACACTCTAAACAGCCAGTTGTGACGCCGCTGCATGTCGTGAAAGCATCGCTCTGCACCGTTTCACGTTTCTCGTGCTATGGCAACTTTAACCATTTGTCGCGCGCGATAAACGAAAAACGCCCTAGAGAGAGATACTTGCAGTATTGTTAACCGGAATAATGATGACTACCTCGGATGGTAAATTCCGATCCGGAACTCGTCTACCAATCCGTTTTTTGCATACTGAATTTACCGATATTTGCTCAAAAGGCCAACTTTGCAATTTTGCAGAAAATAAATCATATGTCACATGACCTAAAATAGTTTTCTGTGCAATGTATTGGTACATAACTATCAGAGAAAAATATAGTCAGCTGATTTCTCGCCAACTGTTGGCTAAAGTAAATAATTCAAAACGTGGCACAATGTGCGCTGACTTTGCTTTTCCACTATGGTTTAATGCGTTGATAGCATGAGATATGGAAGCTGTCAGAGATGACACCATCTTTCCTTAAAATGACATAATTCGAACTTTTTTATTTATTTACAGCCGCATTCACTCCACAAGCGCGCCATGGCTTTTCGCCCAGAGCCGACATTCGATCCCGCCCTACGGCCATTCTAAACTGCGTTGGATTTTTATTTTTTTTCTGGTGCATGTTTACGTATGTCCCAACGTCATATATTTTTTTCTCGGAAATCGACGTTCGTCAAGCAATGCCACTGGGACGTTCGAGCTGGGGTTACCCATGCGTAAAACAGGTTCTGCAAGTGTGCAACGTAAAATTTGAAGGTTATTTTTATTCCGGATTTCTTTGGTTATGGTAGACCTGAACTGAATTTCATTTCTAGGTGCATACCTCCAGTGTTTCAAGATTGGAGCAGATCAAGGCGAAGAAACCAGGAAGAAAATTAGGAGAGTCTGTGCGACGCTGAAAGACAAAGTGCGTGGAAAAGCATGTAAAGCCTGAAGACCTGAATCACAATATAAAGTATTTGAACGCGAAGTGGTGCTACGGGTGGTCGATGTTGTTCGTGGCTCGAGTTCCACTCTGGAAACCTCAGCACCTGAGGTACCGCAGGCCCTCAAGCTTTAGGTAACCCCAGTACCTCAAGCTCTGAGGCAGCTTCAACTACCTCAAGCTCTGAGGCGACCTCTAAACCTCACATGTCCCATAATACCTCAAGACCTCAGACTCTGAGATAACTTCATGAATTACTTTCAATAGGCTGACGGCTGGCGACTAACGAGAGACAGAGTTCCCCTATTTTATATCATAACGGAAATGTATATTTGCAATTTAATGTGTTTAAACGTTTAAAAACATTAGCAACTATGTGTCCCACACGCGCGGATGAAAGTGCACGGCGGCGGACAGGTCGAGGAGAGAAGGTGTAAGAAGGAGTAAGATGCACGCGTTACCGCTTCTCCGCGAGGTTCGTGCACCTCTTATACGCCTTCCTCTCAAACGAAGGGGTAGATTACCATTCTACTATGGGGTGTAAATCAGACGGAAAAACAGTAGAAATGGGACGTCTACCTTTTTCACTCCATTGGAACACCTTTTCGAATAACAGTGTATTACATATTACTTTGCAGGACTACTAAATTCGTTAGTCATAACCGATTTGGAAAATAGATCACAGAGATGTTCCAAAAGCCAGGATTCGTCATGATACAGCACACCTGCTTTACGCCACAGTAGAACACGCTTACTTAGACGTTGCAGCCTCCATGCGCGGGACATCATCACTAAGGAACAGACCAATAAACAATGGGTATTGAAGCACGTCTGTGTATAGTTCGGAAGGGGGCTGCGGTTGGCGTTAAGACCGGCGTACATGTCAAGTTCCCGTTCTGTACACGTCGTGAGTTACCCGGCGTCGGGAACTTCGCGCCCCCATCGCCAGGCAGCAGCCACAGTAGCCCCCTCCTGCACTCACGGTTGGGTCGCCGCAGGAGGGAGACCCCCACGTATAGCTGTGCGTGGCTGTCCCGTGTCTGGGGAAAGGGGGATCCTGGCGGTTGAGTGGACCCGGAGGTTGCTTAGGACCCTTCGGGCCCCCTCCGGTAAAGCAACACACCGTTTTGGCCCCTGCTTCCCATAGACGGGTGGTCCTGGAAGGCCCGGCCAGGATTATTCAGTTTAGTCGCCATCTCCCAAGCTCATTGCTTTCGTCTTTTCTATCCTCGCTTCTCATCTTTCCTTTTCACTTCTTTGGCGGCGAGGGCCAACCTTGTGCAGTCTTTTCACTCTTTTGAAACCTGCACTAGGGTATAGTGCAGAGGTACGTGTTAGCGTGCGGGGCACGTTCCCTTGGTTGGGCTCGATGGTGGGCAACACACCTACTGCGCTGAATCTGAACACTCTTTGTATGGATACATCAAAACAAAACAAAATCTGATCGGCTCCTCAAAAGGAGTCGCACCGAGAGACAGACACTGAGCATCACTCACCTATAGCCAGAACCCTGGTTCCCCAAGTTCTTGATTATTCAGCCAAGTGACGAAAACACCTCACTGGCAAAAGTATCACCATTTCTCGTGGCAAAAGTTCTTGAACAGGTCATAGGCAAATCCTATCAAGCAAGAAAACTGAACCCTGGTTCCATCCAAGTTGAAGTACATACAAAGCAGCAAAGCATAGCACTTCAGTCACTGAAAGAGATAGGGGACACACTTGTATCAGTCAGTACACATCGTACACTGAACATTGTAAAGGGCGTAATTTCAGAGGATGAAATGCTTTCCTGTTCTGAATCTGAAATTGAAGACGGTATGAAAAAACAAGGAGTTGTCACAGCAAAACGAATATTCATCCGCAGAGATGGCAAAGAGATCTCGACTAAACATATCATACTATCATTCAAACTTCACTCACTGCCCTCAAGTATCAAAGCCGGCTACCTTAATTGTAATGTAAGAGCATACGTTCCAAACCCAAGGCGCTGCTTTAAGTGTCAGCGCTTTGGGCACAGTTCACAAGTCTGCCGTGGCCATCCTGTTTGCCCAAAGTGTGCAGGGAAGGATCATACACCAGAAAACTGTAACAACGAATTCCATTGTGCAAACTGTGAGGGAAACCATCCGGTGTACTCCAGGTCATGTCCCCATTGGAAAGATGAGAAGCAGATAATTAAAATCAAGACAGAGCAGAAGCTTACATATAAAGCTGCAAAAGCACAGCTTGACTTTGCAAAGAAAGGTAGTTTTTCCGACGTGGTGCGCAGGGGGGTGGCACCACCGAGGAGGTCTGTGGAGACTCAGACCTGTTCTCAGGTAACTGAGACTCCACACAGACACGCAAGTGCCTCCCACGTTGCCAGTGGCTAATCAAGAGACTGGCCACAACAAAGGAGCCACGACCTCGTCCAAGGTCGATGGCGCACAGTCTGTTTGGGACGGGAACTGAAAGGTTCCTTCCCAGATATCTCAAAGTATGGACGTCGATGATGATGACTGCATGTCGCAGAAGTCGTCATCGAGTATATCCAGCTTGCCTGGAAAAGAAAAAAGAGAAAGAAGAGATAAAGGGAGAGGTAGAGGATCTAAGCCTAACGCCCCTTCCAATGAGCAGCGAAGGCCGGTCCCCAAAAGGGTGCTGCCACCTTAAACATAAGTTATGCTTCAGGTAGTAACCCTTAAGTTGTTGGTCCCTTTAGTTACCTGTATAATGGGCATCTCTATATTGCAATGGGACTGCCGTGGCGCTGCTCAAAACTATGATGATATTTGTGCCCTACTGGATATGCATAGGCCATATATCTTCTGTCTGCAAGAAACCATGTTGAACAAACACACAAAACTATTTAAACATCACACAGTCTACCGTAAGGACCGTATAGGTAGCACCGGAGGGGGTGTTGCAATTGTGGCTAACTCTGGTGTAATCATAGAAGAGATACCTCTAAATACATCTTTGGAAGCAGTGGCTGTTAGGGCACAACTGGAAAATCTGACAACTGTAGTCTGTCTTTACATACCTCCAAGCAGCAATCCCACACTAGTCGATTTTCTTGACCTTATCAATCAGTTGCCAGAGCCATTCTTTATTCTGGGAGACCTAAATGCACACCACCCTTTCTGGGGCAGTGAAAGGAGAGATGCACATTGCAAATTAATTGAGGAAGTATTAGACACCACGAACATCACCATCTTGAACAATGGTAACCCTACACATTGTAACAGTACACATAAAACATTGTCATGCATTGACTTGTCTTTAGCTTCCTCAGGAATGTCGTTGGACTATACCTGGTCCGCAATTCAGAATCCATATTGGAGTGACCACTTCCCTATTCTTATAGAAACACGATCGTTAGCACCAACGCTGGAGGTGTGTCCACCTCGATGGAAACTGGAACACGCAAATTGGGACACATACAGAGAGCTGGCTACAATCGATCATGAACATCTGATGCACCTATCAGTAGATGATGAAAATGAAGCGATTACACACACAATAATAGATGCAGCATCAAAAGTGATCCCTCGGTCCAGTGGACGACTACGTAAAAATCCCAAACCATGGTGAACGAAGAGTGCCGCAAAACACGTCAGGTGCAGAACAAAGCCTGGAACTCTTTCAAGCGCGCTCCAACAACAGAAAATCTGATTGTGTTGAAAAGGTCAAAACCCAAGGCCCGTTATACTAGAAAACAAGCCAGGCGAAAATCATGGCAAGGGTTCGTTACTGGAATAAACAGCCAAACGCCAGCAAAAGCTGTTTGGGAAAAAAATCAGAAAAATGGACGGAGAGCCATAGGGCATTTACAATTCCTCTTCTTTCTACGAGTAATCCAAATACCTCGTTCCTTAAAGATCAGGCAGATCTATTAGGTGAACACTTTTTCAGAGTGTCGAGTTCTGCGTGATACACAAGTAAATTCTTAAAATTATGGGAATCCGTCTGCTGGAGAAGTAAACCAAACTCTGATTATACTAACAGTCATTTAATAACATACCAACAGAATGCCGGGTACAAGATGAAACCGTTTTCCGTGCCAAACCAAAGCGGTCTGCTCCTGGCGACGTCCCGAGGTGAAAACGCCCCCCTGCCTAACGCGGCATCGTTTTTAAACAGAAAGACCCCGCCCTCTTTTGCCAACACGTGCCACCGATATCTACTGGAAACCGTACCTTTAGTCACTGCTATCAACAATCCGCAGATCACGATGTTGTCGGGCACACGATTAGATAATCGTTGACATGCTTTTCCCACATTCCCCCACACCCAAAAACAATGTGCAGTTCAAATAATAACCGGGGAAGGCATGCTAGTAGATATCGTAGACAAAACTTAAACAAGCAAGAAGTGCATCAAAACAAAAGATACAGACGCAGCACGCGTCTAAGGAACTTAAATAAGCATGAAGTGTTCAGCGGAAAAACAGTTCGTTAGGTCCACCAGGCACAGACCGTTGGCAGTCCAACTCACAAAGCATGACGTAGTTCAGAGCTCTTCCGGGTCAATGTCAATGAGCAGGTCTCCCACTTCCTCGGGGGCTCGGAGAAGTTCCGGTCTTTCTCTTTGGAGAAGAGCGAGAGCGGCTGCGACGTCGCCTTCCGCCAGCCTAGGCGCCCGGGCATCCTCTACTTTGGCGCGATGCAGGGAACCGCGACGATGAGTCCCTGGGTGAAACTCTGGAACCCGACAAACGGGGCACAAAAGGCGATGCTCATCCTCTGTATGGGGTATGACGGGGTCCGCGGGGTGGCGATCTTGAAGCGTGAGTCCCTGACGTTCGGGGCCCTCCCAGAGTCAGCCGAGCCCTCGTTTCTGGATGGCGCTGTTCGTGGCCTGCGGACGCTCTCCCATGTCCATCCTGCGCGGCTACTCGCCGATCGCTTTCCGCGTTGCTGAGGCATCACCAAATGACTGGAAAAAAAGGAAACGCAAAGAAATCAGAAAATGGTGGGGAGGACTCTCCCTACCAAGAGGATATGTCCAGCCCTCTGATCACTTAGCTACCGTGGGCGACCGTGAAGACGGAAAGGGCACGAGCAGCTAAGGGAAAATGCAGAGCACTAGGAAATAGTGACTGATAATGCCCATTACGCGCATCACCCGAGGAAAGCAGGTGTAGGCAACGTATAATGGCATCATACAGGGCATGGGGTGTAAAACGGCCTGACCTCTGTCGGCCACGTCGAGTCGGAGATGACTCGTGCCTGCTGCTCGACCTTCGCGGAACGCGATGGAATCGAGAATCCGGAGGGACAAGTTCGTGCTGTAACAAAGAGTGAGAACACATCCAGTCCCGCGATAAGCGGGCACTCAACCGGGGAAAATCCCGCTGAACACGCCAGACGCGGTTCCTTTCGTGGTATGCTCGGGTCCTGCAAGGAACAAGCCTGGAAAGTTAGAGGTAAGCTCGGGAGCGGGAACGTAGGGCGACCTGCCGAATAGGCCAGGTAGCTATATCGAGGCGCTATCGGGATATGTTCCTCAGCAACTTCGGTACGCTCCGCTTGTATCTCGGGTCGGGGTGCCGACTCGACAAGTTTAGGGGGCACTGTAAGTACCTTTAGGAAGCAATCCTGCCCCGTTAACGCTGCAAGGGCTCGGACGACAGGACATGGCTTTTCCGACCACCGGACTATAGGACTGTAGGTCTAACTCGGGATGCCGTAACCATGTAATGGTACGAGGTCTGCCAGGTATGGGAGATCGGCAACGGAAAACACACGATGAAACAAGAAAAAAAAAGAACGGGGGAAATTGGCTACCCTTCTAAAAAAAACCAGATACCCTTCTCCAGTCCATACTAACGACAATCCCAGTCCCGAGGCAGATTCTCCCACAAGCCTACCGGAGGAAATACGCACTCCGACGAGCAGGAGCCGTGCCCCACGTTGGGCGCCAGTTATGGGAATCCGTCTGCTGGAGAAGTAAACCAAACTCTGATTATACTAACAGTCATTTAATAACATACCAACAGAATGCCGGGTACAAGATGAAACCGTTCTCCGTGCCAAACCAAAGCGGTCTGCTCCTGGCGACGTCCCGAGGGAAAAATGCCCCCCTGCCTAACGCGGCATCGTTTTGAAACAGAAAGACCCCGCCCTCTTTTGCCAACACGTGCCACCGATATCTACTGGAAACCGTACCTTTAGTCACTGCTATCAACAATCCGCAGATCACGATGTTGTCGGTCACGCAGGTCACGATCCGCAGATCACTGTGAGTTTACGATGTGGGAGCTTGAGGCGGTATTGTCGAGCTGCAAAGCAACAGCTGTAGGACCTGACAGTATTCATTATAAGATTATACAAAAGCTACCACCTCCTTCACTGCAGGCTCTGTTGTCATTCTTCAATAGGATTTGGGTGGAGGGCAAAATCCCTAAGTATTGGAAAGTAGCAACTGTTATTCCGATTCTCAAACCCGGCAAAGACCCGAGCTCTGCAGAAAGTTATCGGCCCATTACTTTGACGAGCTGTCTTTGTAAAACATTCGAACGGCTTGTTAATAATCAATTTGTATATATTCTTGAAAGTAATGAAATGCTAGACCGCTTTCAGTGTGGGTTTCGTCGTGGCCGATCCACACTTGATCAGCTGGTTCGTATGGAAACACAGATAAGGGAGGCTCACATTAAGAATCAGTATTGTTTATCTGTGCATTTCGACCTAATGAAGGCTTATGATACCACATGGAGATATGGAATTTTACAAGACCTCATAAATCGCGGAATCGGAGGAAATATGTACCATTGCATTCAAGACTTTCTTTCGAACCGAACTTTCCGAGTCCGCCTCGGAAATACATTGTCAGACCTGCTTGTACAGGAAAACGGAGTCCCTCAGGGCAGTGTCTTGAGCGTTACGCTTTTTGTCCTGAAAATCAATTCCATTGTTCGTGTCATCCCTCCCACAGTCCAATACTCATTATATGTAGATGACCTACAAATAAGCTTTCGTTCGCGCAACCTTGCTATATGTGAACGCCAAATACAGGTAGCCGTTAATCGCCTTACCAAATAGGCCGATGAGAATGGCTTTACATTATCTTCAGAGAAATCTGCTTGTGTCTGTTTTCATCGCAAGCGTGGCCTGCCTCCACAACCGAACTTGCTCCTTAGTGGGGAAGCTATTCCGCTGAAAACAGAATATAAGTTCCTTGGTTTAATATTTGATTCCAAGCTCACATTCGGGATTCATATTCAGGAACTAAAGTTGCGTGCGCGGAAAGCATCAAATATTCTTAAAGTACTTTCCCACAAAACATGGGGTGCAGACAGGACGTGTCTCTTACGTGTGTACACGTCACTGATACGTTCAAAGATAGACTACGGATGCATAGTCTATGGATCTGCCCGATCGCCCACACTGAAATCTCTTGATCCTGTTCATCACTCAGCCTTAAGACTTGCAACTGGTGCATACCGTTCTTCCCCAATACAGAGTTTGTATGTCGACGCAGTTGAACCGTCTGTAAGGTTTAGGAGGTAATTCTTAACCTTTAACTTTCTCACTTCAAGACCACCCTTGTCAAGGTATTTTGGAAAATGATCACATGAATAGATTATTTGAAAACAAGCCAAGGTGCATTCCAAGTTTTCCAATTCGTGGAAAACAGTTTGCGCAAGAATGTGGAGTTGAGCTTATGAAAGGACATATAATTCTTGCTCAAAATAAGATTGCGCCATAGAGAAAAAAAAGTTCTATGCAATTTCAAGTTAGAAAAGTACAATAAGAAATCTACCCCTTCCATTGTTATAAAACAGGAGTTCTTGAGAATAAAACACAGCTATAGGGACTTCACTACATTTTACACGGATGGCTCTAAATCATCAAACGCGGTAGCAGCTGCAGCCGTCAATGAAGTGGGTGATGTGCAGCACCTTAGCCTTAACCCAAGAGCAAGTGTCTATACGGCCGAGTTATATGGGGTCTTTTTAGCACTCGATAGAATATCGATCGAAAACAAAAAGAAAACCGTAATTTACACAGATTCAAGGAGCTTAATGATGGCAATGAAAACAAAAGAGCAAACTAAAAATCCACTTTTTCATAATCTAATCGTACGCCTTCACAAACTCTCTGCAAAAGGGCATGACATACACTTTTGCTGGATCCCCAGCCACGTAGGGATTGCTGGAAATGAGCTAGCTGATGCTGCAGCAAAGGCTGCATCACTGTCTCCTCCGCAAACTATGCAAATTCCCTTTCATGACTACAGGCCAGCTCTAAAAAAGGCTCTCGTATCACATTGGCAGCTGACATCGGATACAGAACTTAGTAAGAAGTTGCATTTGGTAAAACCAGTAATTAAAGAGTGGGAGGGTTCCTATCACCGAAATCGCTTCTTTGAAGTCACACTTTCCAGACTAAGAATAGGACACACACACCTAACACACCAGCATCTACTTCTTGGACAACCGCAGCCAAAGTGCCAATACTGTCAGGAGCCTTTAACAGTAATTCACATTTTAATAGCATGTCCAGCATATGAGCAATATCGTTTGACCCACTTTTCGGCATTCTATCGGTATTGCATACCATTTCATCCCTCGCTTTTGCTTGGCAATGAGCCTATAGTACCTCACGTGAAGGTTTTTAGATTATATCAAGATTTTACAGGGTATATAAGTATTTTAGTCATCATTGGTATTTCACTTTTCACAAGATACCTTTAGATATAAGTTTTACATATAGGCATACATTTTAATGTCTTCTGATTTTAAACAAATCACTCATTATGTAATCCATGATTTTTTTTCATCAGTGACTTGGCGCTCTTTGGCCTAAGTAGCCCTTGCGCCAAAAAACCTCTAACTACATACATACACACACCTAACTCTCCTCACCTTTCTCGTTGTGCGGTTCACCCGGACTTGACCGACGGATGAACAAGTGGTCTCACAGACCTCAAATGAGTTGTATATATTGCAACTTTTATATAAAGCACCCCTGGAAGGGCGCAAGGGTGGTTGGATTTTGTTTACAGAATAACATAGGAACAGCAAGTGATATATGGCGAGCGCGCATGTTAGCTGAGACGAATAATCCCATTTGGAACTTCTTGGAAGTCAAAGTGCATAAGCGAACCTTTTGTTTTTGGTTACAGAAAGTTTGTTTCGGCATTTGGAAATGAACCATGGCTTTTCTTGGGGTGCTTCCCCTGGTTTGCGCCATTCCATCGACTTCTTTTTCGAAAAGGGATCATAGTACAGCACCATAGTCTCATGCCCTGTGACAATTGACTTCAATATTTCTTCTTGGTGCTCTTGGCAGAGCTCCACAAACTCCCTGGCAGAGACGACGCGCTATTGCTTTTGAACTGACGAGAGAAGTCGTGGCACCCATCTCGCACTAGCCTTTTTCATGTGAAGGCCCTCGCCGATTATGCGAAAAACGGTTGTTTTGGAAAGCCCGAGGCTTTCTGAGATATCCTTCACCTTCGGACGCCTGTCGCTCAGCACTTCCTCCTCGACAAGAGACAAATTTTCTTGTGTCACCACTTCCACTGGACAATCATCGCGTGGATCATCTTCAATGTACTCTCGTCAAAGTCGAAACTGCTTAGCCCAGTCTTTTACCGTTGTGTGGACGACGGAGAGAATTCCCTGTACACGTTGTCCAGTCGCACTTTAATCTCTTTAGGCGAAAGTCCGTATTTTGTCAAGAATTTTATCGCAGCGCTGTACTCGATTTTTTCCATTTTAACTGAAGAGTGCATCCTGGCTGTTTGAAATGCCGCTGTCTAACCGACAAAAGCATGGAGAGGGTTGAGGGTGGTGCTCCGGCCCTCCAACAGATGACGCCACGCGTCCTTAATCGCATTTTCAAATTCGCGCGCATTTTGTACCTCGGGTCGGAAACGTATGGAACCACCCCAAATCGTTGTACTTCAAAAGTCTCTCGATGTCTTGCTCGAACATCGCTAATCTAGTCTGACGTTCTTGTTCTTATCCACGGACATTATTCTCACACTCTCAGACATTATCAATAGGATCGTGCGTTTGGCCATAGCGCATTGGAACTTGAATTGCAGACGGGCGTTTCCACGCCTGATCGGTGACATGTAGACGGAGGATTGATCGGGATGCAGGTCGTAGTACAGTAGGAAGTTGTTTCCAATGTAGTTGTCGTATTCGTTGGAGACGTGCTTCTCGCACGGTTTCTCTAAGAGGTTGAAGTAGCTTCGGTGGTTCAGGTTGTTGTTGACGTCGAACGTGTCCACTCGCTGTGTCCCGTTCAGAGTGAGCGTCGCTGACTTAAAATCGCAGTTCACAAATCGATACCGGTCGCGATTGAATCCTCCCTGGTATGCTAGGGTGGGCGCGAATGTAACCACCACCTTAGACAGTATCCTCTCTGGAAATAAATCTTCCAGGCATGCATCCAGGTTGCCAACGTGTAGCGAACGAATACGCGATTCACTTCCAACCTGTGTGTAGAGATCCTTGTGCTGCTGCGATTCCGTCTCGTGCCCGAGGAATAGGCTCGGAGACACGGTGATTTTTCTTTATGTACAAGGCGGCACTCATGATTTCCACTTTATGCGTGTGCTGCTCCTGATCGGTCTTCATAGTTCGGAATACGTCGGAGCCTTGATAAAAAACAAGACTAATTTCCACTCCCGATATGAGTAACTTATCCTGCAGAAAAATGTCCGAGTTGATCTTGCACGGCCTAGTCGTTCGTACGCGAAGTATGCTAACGATCTTCGCGATAGAATTCTGACTGCCATTCGTTTGGCACGTGAGAATCTTGAGGTCGCAAGACCGGAGCAGTCTCTCCACTACAACAAAGGTCGGCACCAGGTCATTTTCCGCGTTGGAGACCTGGTCCTAAGGCGAACACATCCCCTTAGTGATGCAGCGAAAGGCTTTGCTGCCTCTCTTCTTGACATGACCTCATTTCTTGACAAACATGATTTACGACATCCCAACCATGGTAGTACGCGAACTTTGATATAAAACAGACGGCCCTGACGTGTTGGGGCATGCAGCGTGGCTACTGAGGCTTCATGACCTCATTTCTCGAAACACATGATTTACGGCCTGCAAAGCATGACAGTACGCGAGTTTTGATATGAAACAGATGGCCCCATCGTGTTGGGGAATGCACCCTGGTTGCTGAAGCTCCATGACCTCATTTCTCGGAGAACATGATTTACTTCCTCCAAAACATGAGAGTACGCGAGATTGGATATGAAACAGATGGCTTCAACGTGTTCTGACATGCAGCGTGGCTGCTGGTTTATAAGCCGCGAGAGCGCCTCATGAGGAACAGTCTCGCCTCACTTGTTGCACGTTTCGTACGTCTCCTATTTTCAGCCGAGGTGTGTATTCTGCTTTTTTGACCCTCACGATATCGAAGATGAATCGGAAGACTATTCTCGGGACGGCGCTCCTCCTACGCTGTGCGCTCATGTGATGCGATCGCACCCCGACGTGGATATATGCTTCCTGTTCTGAAAGTGCATTTAGAGGTATTGTCAAAAGGTTCGTGCTATTGGCATCTGTTCACGATCAAGGAGTGGAGGATTTGCGACAACATTTAACGATTCACTTTCACGATATGATTGCTATATTGAGAGCACAAAGAATACTCTTTAGGTTTTGCATTTGTTCTGATGTCTTAATGATAAGGGAAATTCGGAGGGGACAATCGCACACATCGCCCACTTTATGGCGTTTGCTCGCGAAGTCCACAGCGACGGAGCCATCGCGAATACTCTAATGGACGTGATTGAGGAGGCCACAGGGCGCGTCAAAAAATTATCAGCGGGAAGGGAGTGGGTTCGTGTCCAGCAACGTCCAAAACCAAATGTGCATTTCTGTGGTGAAAACTAAAAAAATTCGGACGCAATGGGGTACTTCCCGCTCATATGGCTAAACGCAGGAACGTGCTAACGAATATTCATTTACCGGTACGTAAGGAGGGTGAGTGCTTTAAATACAATACGCTCGCCCGTCTGCATCCACAGGGTTGAAATATATGGTAAAAAATATGAAAATTATGCGTCGGCGTATTCGTGGCCTAGTCGCTTCCCCGTTTCCTACTCTCACCTGGACGAATTCGAAAACAAAAACAAGATATCCGTGTACATGTAAGAGTACATCGATAAGGGAGTGCACGTGTCATGACCCCCAAAACTCGAGTATGAAAAGGAAATTCACTTATTGCCTATAGGTGCACATTTTTTCGGAATCAAGTCCCTCTTTCCTGAAGGAAGAGAGCATGGCGAAACATTATCGCCTGTGCGCGGACGTAAACGAAATCCAATTGGAATTTTGTGAACAGAAGTACAGTACATGCAGCAGTACAACTACGTCGTCGCGTTGGACACGGAGAGCGTACACGCGCCCAGTGGTGTTGGCATGCAGCGTCACGTCATCTGTCGCTTCTGTGCCGTGCTCGTGCGCACCCACGAGTCGAAGGTGATGCGCATCAGGACGCACAATGGTGAAGATTCCGCGAGGCAGTGCGTGAAAGCTTTGATGGAAATGCGGGACGAGATGATCGCCCTCAACGCCTGCTCAGCCGCAATGGTGCTGAATGATGACCAACCGGCCCCGCACAAAACTGCCACCCACTGGGCGTACTGTAGGCGCGTACTGAGTTTGTACAAGATCTACCCCGTGTCTGACATCACGACCATTCCAAGCGTTGTACTGCTGGTGAGACAAATTACATCATGACGCTGTGGAACCCTCTAACGTGGCGTGCACGACGAGAGAAAAACTACCCATCATGGTGCACAATCTGGCCTACGATTTGGCCGAACTGCTTCGGGAATTTCACCTTCTCGGGTGGAAGCGAGCTCCCTCCATCATGGCCAGTTCCATGAAAGGAATTCGATCGTTCGAAATTGGCAACTTCCTATTCAGAGATACCATGCAGTACCTAAATTCGTCGCTGGAAGAGCTTGTGGAAACCGTCAAATTCACGGAGGGTGCCGAGGCGTTCCAACGCCTCAAGCAGGTATTTGGAGACGACTACGAAATTTTTGTAAAGGTGTATTCCCGCGCAGCCACGTTAGCTCTTTCGCGGTGTACAACGAATTGGCGCTGCTGGCAAAATCTGCATTCCGAAATGAACTGACGGGGGAGGATATAAGCGACGAAGACTATCAGTACGCACTGCACGTGTTTGAACGTTTTGGAAGCTCGAATCTGAGGGATATTAATGCATTCCACCTGAGAACGGATGCCCTATTAGATGCTGACATAATGCAGCACTTCCGACGCCTGTGTTACGACACGCGCGGATTGGAATTGCTTCATTGCGTTTCTCTGGCATCCTATTCGTGGCAATGCGCTCTAAATTACACGCAGGCAAAATTGGAACTGATCATCGACGATGGCATGTACCGGACCATCGAATCGGGTTTTAGAGGCGGGCTCTATCAGGCGAGCAGGCGTCATTTATGGGCTGACAACCCTCAGTGCAGTGACAAAGAGCTGGAGGTGTACCCCCCCCCCCCATATCATACGTAAATTGCAACAATCTTTATGGATTCAGTATCATAAAGCACTTCCCTGTCGGTGATTTCGTATGGGTCGAGGATTTTAGCTCTGTGCATTTTATGCGTCACCCTACGGATTCGGACGTAGGATACGTTTACGTGTGCGACTTGGAGTATCCAAAATCTATCCACGCGCTGACGCGGTATCTCCCCCTGGCTGCCGAGTAGGCGGACGTCTCGAAGGAATGGCTCTCATCATTCCAGCGAGGGCTCCTCGAAGAGTGAATGTATCAGCCGGCGAACACCAAAAAGCTGCTGCTCATGTTCAAGGACAAGGTCGAGTACATCGTTCACTATGCGCTGCTCGCGCTTTATTGTAGATTGGGCATGAGGGTGATGAAAATTCTAAAAATAGAATGCCTCGGGCACTCGTCCGAGAAAAATTTCTAAGAAATCTCTAATAATGCGGTCTTCGGGAGAACGCTGCTAAATAAATTTAATATGCGGGATATTCAAGTAGCCTGTGATGAGGAGACGGTGAGTCGCCTCGTGAGTCAGAATGTGTGCGAATGGAAATTTTGTCCCCAGATTGCGTGATGTACGAAATGCGCTAAAGAAAAGTGTGATGCGATTTCTCCCTGCAGATTCACTTTACCATTTTAGAACTGAGTAAATTAACCATGTGCTCGTTCTACTACGAAGCTCTGCTGTGTAAGCTCACTTGTCCGGTGATTACCTGCTACTTTGACACGGATTTTCTGATGCTCGGCCTATTCTGCAAGGACTACGAAGATCAGTTACGAGCGATCGCTGACGAACATTTAGACTTGTCTTCCTTCGATCGGGATCATCCACTGTTCAGCAAGAGGAATCGCGGTAGGCTTGTCGCGTTCAAAAGTGAAAACCGTAGCATACCCATAGAGGAAGTAATATGCTTGAAACCCAAAATGTATTCCATCAAATTAGCCAGGGGAAAACAGATAGCAAGAGCTAAAGGAGACAAAAAGAACATTGTGTGCAAACACCTCCTCCATGATACGTACCATTATACCCTATTCAAGCACAGTAGCCTATCGTACGATCAGGTGTCAATAGTGGGAAAGAAACAGTCTGTGTACACCATCAGAAATGCGAAAAGAAGTCTGATGGCGTACGACGACCAATGATAACTCTACAGTGACGTGGACTCCTACCTGTACAGAAGCTGCCAATATGGTAAGCTCGAGTGGATGACGCCGATAACGGGATTTTACCTGGCGTTCTTTCCCCCGCACATATAATGCAGAGGATGAGGAGGAGTAGCGTCATTTGGACTGCGACAATGGAAGGATGTGGTACCTCGTTCTCTCCTCGCTCGTCTCGTCGTGCTGGCGCTCGATGCCGGCAACTGTATGGTGAGAATCGAGCTGGAAGGAGGATATTCACACGTACGCGCACGAATGCCCGCGCGACATCTTGGCCATCAGAGAGTGGCACGTGGTACCTATGTGGTCCGACATTAACCTGGACACGAACACTACTGGATCTCTGTGAACGTGCCTTCACTTGCTGGACGTGAGTGACAGCTACGAAGATATCCAGCGCATACACAAGTGCCAACTCACAGAGGACGGAATTTTTCTCAGCCGCTGTCCCAGAGACATACACATGATCCGTCACTTCTGGGGAGCCAAGCGGAGTATGAAAGGAATCAATCTCTCCAAGACTCCCATGCTTTTTCTCAAACATGTACTCCATAAACGGTGAAATGTACTTTTTTTCCCTGTCTGTCTGAGATAAAGCTGCAGCATGGTCGCTGCCGAGCGCGCTATCTGGCGGGCGCTAACGAAGGCTATGTTCAGTAGGCTTAATCAGCCAATCAGTGGGCTTAGGAGGAGCCAATCGGTAGGCTTAAATTGGGGACGGCCAATCAAAGGGCTTAGAAAGTCTGGAAAATGTGGAGAGTGATCAGTAGGCTTAGAATGGACCAATCAGCGGAGATGGTTAATTAGCATTAAAGGGCGGAGCTGTGCACAGCGATCCGCATGCACCAATTAGCGTGAAGTGGGTGGAGCCAAATAATTAGCATAAAAAGGTGGAGGTACGGTCAACCAATTAATGATCAGTAGGGTTAGCATGAGCCAGTCAGCGTAAAGTGGGCGGAGCCAAGCAAACTAATTAGCATAAAGGAGCGAAGTACGGTCAACCAATCAACGATCAATAGGTTTAGCATTGGCCAATCAACGTGAAGTAAGCGGAGCTAATGGCGGCCAATCAGATGGCTTTAGAATTGGCTTGTGTTGGATTAGAACAGGATTTTGGCTTAGTATTGGATTAAAATTGGATTCTCTTGGATTAGAGAAAACTCTTGGCTATAAAACATATAAATATACTACTAGCAGTTGTGGATTTAGTAAACTAGCTTGTAGGTGAATGATGAAAGAAGGCAGTCACTGGAAAGTTTAGCCAGTAGTAGGACTTGAACCCACATCTTCTGTATTACCGATCCAGGGCCCAGTGACTCCAGTGACTTCCAAGGGTGCGGATGTACCTAGGAATAGGTTTATGGGCAAGAGAACGTTAGTCACTGTTATTACACAGACATAGCTCTCTGTCCAGTTTAATCACGGCAGAGCACATTTGCAGGAACTCACAGGCAAAAAACTTGCATAATAAATATGTAATAGCCTCAAACAGCTATTACATATAACTGGGACATGGAACTCCAATAGCAGATTGTCTGGCACTACAACACAGGTAATCTTGCCATCACTATATTTTTCCCGAAATACTGAAATTAAATCGATAGAATTACTGCAATGAACTGCTCAATTTTTCACCTCAGATATATTTTTAGCACTCTGTCTTTCATGTTTCAAAATGTGCATGCATCGAACCTGCAGAAGCTTGTGTGTGTAAGTATAGTCCCACATCTCATGTGCAACAGGCAGGTCTAAGCTGTATTGAGTTATGTCATTTCCTTGCGCGTGCTCACCACCTGTAGATTCATTTGAAGGGAACAAAAACATTTTGTTAGTAACAACTTCACGCTATATACCACATTTATAAAAGAAATTGGTCCCATACCTGACGGACAACTGACATGACCATTGCCAGATGTCTTCCTCTCCTGTTCCTTCCACTTCCATGAGGTTATCACCATAACATTGTTGAAAAAAGCCATATAAATGCGATAACTGAGATATTACCACTACGAGCATAGAGCAAATCACAACCACATCAATAAAAGGCACAACTGCACCGAGCTGTGCACATTTTCACACACACACACACACAAATACATAACAGAGTGGCCTGTCTCTAATAACACTTCAACATTTGTTCGGCAGAGGAACGGTTTCTGCTGATTTCTGTAGTTGGTCCGTGGCAGTGATGGATTTCATACCGTAATGGCAAGTATTTGGGATGGCGCTAAAATATCCTGAATTTGCAAGGCAATTTTGCGTAATTGACTGATTTCCAACTGAACACTTTGTCTACTGTATTTTGCATGTCTTGAAGGAGCTGAGGAGCTCGATGGATGGATGGATTGTAGTGGCACACCTGGTGGGCCACTTTGCGACGAGGGTCCAGCACATTGCACCTGTAGATATGGTTGTCGTTCACCACGCTTTCTTTCCTTTTTTGTGCATTGCAATTTTATCGTAGTTGCCCTCGGTGGTGTTTCCCCAGATTAGACAACAATAGTACAGCTTGGGGTAAACTAAGGATTTCAACTGCGTTGGCTTAGAATCCAGAGCCCTTCTTTATTATGTGCAGTATGCTGTATATTATAAGGAAAACAAATAGAAGAAAACTTGTACCTGATTCCTGCTTTGTATTTCCAACATTTGGTTCCACATCTTGTCCAAGGGAATCATGAACTACATTGGTGCACACTGTTGTGGCAATTGTAATGTTACACCTAGATGCGGAATGCACAGCTTCATTTTACGTACAGTGTATGTTGCTTACTGCATTGGCATGGCTGCATTCAACAACACTCGGAATTGTACAGTAATCTTTTGATTTAGTACGTAAACTTAAATTTTCTTTAATCCGTATTTTTCCTTGTTGCGTAAGTGGTCTCCTAACATGTGCATGCCACAACGTAATTCTCACAAGGAGAGTAATCACTCCATAAATTATGCAGAAGACACTAACCTCGTCACGTCCAGATGCAACAGTCTTGGAAGATAGATTCAAGGAAAGCTCTGCGGACTGATGTAGGAGGAGGTTCTTTGTACACAAACTGAGGGGTCCGTCTCATAGTCGGCATTCTTCAAATACGATTCGCGAAATCCGCTGCCAACAATATCTGCCGCTGCGGTTGAACGCGCAGTATCGTACGGAACTGAATGCCCGCCGAGAAATCTCGCTTTGACGACCGAGGAATGTCAAATGAAGTCTGTGCACCTCGATAAATTGGTCGTTGTTCCAAAAGAAAACTTGGAAATACACACACTACACTAACGCTGTGAAATAGCGCGCTGGATCCCGAAAGTCGTCGTAGCCTCGTAGCTACTCTTTCCACGGAAGTCGCTAATTGGATTATCGCAGTTATAAAACAGGTCGTAGATTTCGAAGTATGTACATACTTTTTATTTCCAGGCGTTGTGACAACAGTATATCGGCGTAAAAATGTTGGTTCTTGCTGAAAGTTGTTTAAAGAAAATGAGATTAAAAATACTGCCCTTTTATTAGAAGAAAGACAAGAACATCCTCACCTACACGTCATATACACCTTAGGTAATATCGAGTATTTTAACCTGCCTCAATTTGAAATTCCCTCAGTGACGATTGTTCTCTCGGACGAAACGGGAAGGTGTTTACCTTTGCAATCCAAATGTAGAACCAATTCAAGGTTGCACTCTAAATATGTACTGTAATTCGCCAAAAATAATTCCCGTGTACACGGGTCCCCTTTTCCAATGAGGAGGCGGCGTGTTGAGCAACATATCCAAGTTTACCATTCCCGTCTGGCCACAAGTAAAACCGATCGCCAAGAAAATGTTGGAAGAAGCGCTTGGAGGAAGAAGCGTTGGTGCGGAATTTCCCTGACGGCAAAGAAATATACGGCGTAGTAAAAAAGACAGCCGTAGCGATGGGGAGAGAAGTCCTGGATTCCAAGGAGGGCTTCGTTCGCGGCGACGGAGAAGAAATGGACGAGAATGATGTCATTTTCCCAATATACCATCTGTTGAGGAGCATGTCTAAGGCGGTCACCATTTATGCAAACAACAAGCTCGTCAGTTCAAAGGAGTTCCTCCAGGAGTATTTTGGACGTCGTGCTTCATTCCATGGCCCTGGCTCAAGAGACCATGCACGCGACTGACGCTTTGTGCAGGACGGCAAGGACTTAAAAAACTATTACGACGTCTTGTCTCACGGACCTAAACAACGATTTGAAGCGAGGAAGGGTGGAAACCACTTCAACCTGATCGGACAGATCAATACCGACCTGTTCCAACAGCCGCGCTTGCTTGGTACCTGACGACTGAATTCGCGTCGTTTTCATGTTAAACAACGACGAACTTAAACTCACATCGGCTTCAAACGACAATTATGAGGTGGACATTAAAGAGATGACGTTGCACTTGAAGGAGGGGACGCTCACACCTTCCCTGTTTCTGGAATATGAGTCGCTTCAGACCACGCCAGCCAAAACTACGTCTCACGTGGATTGGAAACCAAAGTGCGGAGTTTGATTGCCGGGAGCTTGGAGGCTCACTTTAAAAACGTTTACCGCGAAAGGGTGTCTTTCAAGTTATGCGTTGGCCTGCTCGCCACGTCCGACTTTCTCGGCGACATCCAATCGAACCCCCACAAGTTTCGTCATTACGATCTCTCTAATTTGATACTGCAGGCAAGTGCACGGTTGCAGTTGCAAATGCATGCTGCAACAACTGCTGCCGTGGACGGCCAGGAAGTGCGAGCCGAGTACAACCTTAAAAATGACCTCGTAAAAATTCCCTACTTCTTGCAAACACTGGGTGAAAAAACATTTGAAGTGCTGCCACACGCTCTGCTACGTGGCCACCGTCCTCTTGATTTCTGAGTGTCCCAAGCTGATAGGCATCGACAAGGACCGTACGGACAGCTCCCCATAGAAAAAAAGGTATACGAGAGCGAAATCTTGGAACTCATGTCTCTGAACCCCCTTGCTTCCCCCATGCTGAAAGGCATTTGCGCTTCCGACGAAGCCTACGTTTTACGCAAGCCCGGCTATTTGATCATCACTACGGAAGAGAAAAGAAAGCGCGGCCAGCACTGGGTGTTCAACCTAAAAACTACGACAAGGCTGCCGTGTTTTTAGAGAGTTCCCCCATCGAAGCGAACCTTTGAAGGACTTTACTAGTGGACGAGTGTAACGACAAGTGTATTCAATCGTCTTTTTCACCTTACTGCGCGCTTTTTTTGTATCTACGTAGCCATGCGCATGACGAAACGCTACTTCTTGAAAAATGGTGTGGCCATCTTTGCCTGTAGCCTCGAACAGAATGACGAAACAATAAGACGTCGCCTCGTGAGCAAACTCACTTCGTAAGATAGCCTTTTTTTCCACGGCATATATACGGCGCTTGCAAGACGATCTTCCAACGTGCTGACCCGACGGTCTTCTACGGTCACCGTGACGTCAAGGGAAATTTGGAGAAGCAAGTAGCGACGGATGTAGGTCAGTTGAAACCCGCGTTGATGACACACGGTTCAACTGCCAGTCCTCGTCTATACTTTTCCAACAACTCGAGCTTGTAGTCTACGAAACGCTACATTTTCTTTGCAGTCTTCCCACTGGCGGTGAACACACGTAAGGGTACCGTCCTGAGAATCGAGCAAAAGTCACCCTCGGTGCTGTCGCCGTGAATATAATCGTAGCAACTTTCGACACATTAGCGTTTGCACAAAGGTTGCAAACGTCTGCCCTGGCGTCATGACTAAGACGGAATGAGAGAGTGCACAACCTTTTTTATTTATCCTTTTTAAACTCGGAGTGGCGAGAAATCGCCATGCGTCAGGGATTACTGGGGGAGCTCTTTTTCAGAGTGGCCCGATGCCTAAAGGGGCAGACTTTGCCACTAGAAGGCACTGCCCCTTTAAGTTTCGGCGAAGCGGAGCATCTCCTCTACTCCCTGGGGCGCCAGTGCAAAAGAGCCAGCACTGCGGGTTGGAGAGAACTCGCAGAACGCTGAGTGACTAGTCAAATACCATAAGTGTTTTTCGATAGCGCTTTTTTCACAGAATCTTTAGTCTGGTACTTTATTACTAGACTGGATCCCTGGGTTCTTATGCAAGAGCACGCCCAGGAGCACCACGCAAATTCCATGTAATCATCCATCACGGGAGGATGTAAATGCATATCGTCTCATCGTCTCTGCGCAACACACGACTCTCTTTCTCTGTTCATACAATAGAATAATAGCAAACCACAGATTCTGTGTACAAAAGCGATCCTGGGATAATGAGCAGCTAAAGATGATGTCCACGTGGACAACGAAATGTTGTCTGTGCTTGCACAGGAGGTAAGCTCATTTTCGTGTTTAAATCGTTTTTGAGCAATGCATCTTTTTCGCCATTTCTTAGGTTCCAACATGAGGAGAATTGTTCCAAATTGGGGGAGGGACTCCATGCCTAACAAGAGGCCCGATTAGGCTGCATCAGTTTTCAAATTTGAGGGATTGAGGGACTATTCAAAATTGGGAAGGGGAAAGGGGAAAACGAATCCATGGCAGACATGAATTCTGATTAGAGTAAATGGGGAAGAATTGGCGGAACATTTTAATATGGCTTTATTCAAAATTGAACTCGTTCTTTCGTTTTTCGTCAAATTATTTCGAAATTGTTCCCATCAGAAGAACAGAGGCAGCACTTCTACTAAAGCTGTACACCAACAACGCCTCATTGTGCTGCCTTAGCTCTTCTTGATCATTCACGGGGCAAAATTAAGGTGGTTCCTAGGGCAAATCATTTCAAATTGGAGTTCAATCAAATCCTTATTTCGTTTTTCGTCTGGTTGCCATCGGTGGCGGCGGTCATCGCAACGACATCAAGTAAGAAAGGACATGGGGTGCCCAAAGTATCTAGGTGGTGTTGGCTCATGCATGTATAAGCGGCGCTTGACCCGACAAGAAAAAAAAAACAAAGAGAAAATGCCCTGGGCAGTTTCTACGTCAGGCGGGGCTCGTGTCTCTCGTCCGCGACTGTCTTTTGTATATTTTCTTGCGCCGTGAGAATACACGGCAGAGCGAAAATATTCTGCATGGTGAGTCCTTGTGGACAGCTTCACTGATGAAGCATGGTTTCAAGTGATATCATTTTTTACCCTAATCTTCTATTAGCCAAAAACCAACATGGCTTGTCTCCGGTTCTGTTCAGGTGCTGCTTCTGTAATCCGGGGACGAGGCTCCCCCCAAGCTTCCCTAAGCTTTTTTGCCTCGCCTCCGTCCATCTTGTGTATGGAAAAATAAATGAAATGAAATGAAATCAAATGCCACTTCCATGCTCCTTTAATATGGGCGTCCTTTCTCGAACAATGCTGCCCAGAAAATCCGTTCATCGAAGCTTAGTTGCACCGGGAAAGCGTCGCGCATTGCCATTTCATGAAATGTCAGTCCGTAGCTCGCGTACTTTCTGAACACAATCCGTCATTGTTAATTAAATCGTCGGCTGACAGCAGCTCTCCTGGTCATCTGCTAGCGGACCTGACCCAAGACGTTCCTGACCTTTCGGACCTTAGTCATTTCGCTAGTACAGCTGTTCGGAAAAATACATCTTGATTCGTAACAATCGCTCGTTGATTTGCGTGCGGGACTTGTCTTGGAAGTACTCTTGCTCATAAACTCTGCTTGGTTCACGCACACCGTACATTCCTTGTGGAGTCGCGGATCCAAGAACATGATTGCCCTCACGATCATCGTCGTCGTCATTCTCACGTATTCGCAGCTATGTGAGTAAAAGCCTCCATTACCGTAGATTACCAGTTACGTGGTGTGCCGACGGCGGCTCCTCTCCTCTGATCGCCGCGGTTTCACTCGTCCGATGAGAGAGTGGGGTGACACCGCCGGAGCTCATGCCACCGCAGCAGCAGCGCTGATGTTTAAAATTAGTTTAGTGTAGTATTTTCGTGCTTTACCCGCATTTTTCTGACGATAAAGTTAGCCAGGTAGATCGTTGACCGAGCCCACTGGTATTGGTTTGAACGTGCTTTCGGATACGACAGTCCTTTTACAGCATTACCCGTTTCTTCCTCACCAAAGGTCACATGAGACACGTAGAGAATAAAATCGACCTGATCGAGACAAACGTGAATATTGACCATTGAAGAAATGCGCAGTCATCTTGAGATATCTGAGGAAAAGACAAGCAGCCTTGGTACGGACGAGTGGGAATCGTCACCAACGATGTTAGTAGAGAGTCAGTGCAGTTCCAGATTACCTGAAGGGTTGCCGTAACGACCTGAGTCGCTGAGGAGGCGTGTTAGCTTAGCTCAGTTGGTAAAGCCCTGGACCGGCAATCCAGAAGATGTGGGTTCGAGTCCTTCAGCTGGCTAACCTTTTCAGTGACTTTCATCTTTCATCTTTGATCTATCTATGTTCGTGTACGACCTCAGTTACTTCCATTTCTGATTTTATGCGAAATTCAGAGCCGCCAAACTAAGAGCTAGCACCACTGAAAGAAGTCTCGTTACCGCGTCTCAAACTCCTTGCATGCCGTTTCAAACGTAGAAGCCATAAAAGTTGCTCCTCTCACTTCTGGACGGACGCGAACGTCACGCTACAATGGCGAAACTCTTACCATTTCCTCAACCTGTTAAATGGCGGCACTGCAAAGGCAGAGACAGCCTCGCAGACCTAGTGACCCGCGGCATGTCCGCTAAATGTTCGCAGAAAAACCAGTTATGGTGGAGTAATTCTCCCTAGTTGTCCGCAGGCGATTTCAGCCCTCCTACTTACTCGGACCCATATGTCAACGACACCTGTATGGTGGTGACGGCTGCACCAGAAGTCACGGATAACAAAGTGGTCGTTCACCCATAGTCGGCCCTGCAGAAGTGTACCGACCTCTCAGATAACAGAACCCTAGCCTGAGTTCTACGCATCACTGTCAAATGCGCCAGGATGGTCAACAGTAGCAGTCCCAGCTAACCGTTTCTAGCGGGTCCACTTACGTCCGAAGAGTATCGGAACGTCGAAGACAAATGGGACTCCAATGTACAAAATGAAGCCTTTCGGCACGACGTCTTAGCTCTCAGGCACGGCAGCGTTGCTGCGGCATCTCCGCCGAGTTTCCGAGCCATTTCTCGACGACTCTGGCACAATACACGTCGGCGGTAGTCTTCACCAGCTTGAGGATTCGTAGCACCTCAAGCACCCCACCCTCCTCTCCGCGAGGTATCGATTCACGGAGTTCGTCATACTGGACGCCCACCAACACTTGCTACAAGGCGACGTTCAAGGACACCATCGCGAAACTTGGGTTATCTGCGGACGGCTTACAACGAGACGTGTCCACGCTCGTGCTTGACCTGTCGAGGACCAAAGGCAGCCCCAGTGTTACCCCATCCTTGGGAGCGTATAACGCCAGCAAATCATTTCACAGTTGGCGGCTTTCCGATTTGCCTTCTGGCCTTGCGTTTCATCTCTGGGCGTTGGGACCATCCCTCACCTTTTCCGACAACACTCGCACCTTTCGCAAGTGCTCGTCGCACCTTCCCCTGCTTGGCGCAGAGATATCCTGGACTTTGCAGCACAGCTTCGCATTGCCTGGCGATTCATTGCTGAGCCAGCACCTTCATGGGTAGCCTAGTGGGAACGGCTCATGCGATCTGTGGAGGAAGCCCTAAGACGCTCATTGGAAGAAAGCGCCTCACTTTGAAAAGTTGGCTACGACACTCTCTGAAGTAGAAGCAATAGCCATTCCCGTCAGCACACTCCTATTGAGGCTGATCCCGGGGAGCCTGAGCGACTTACCCCATGGCAGCTTCAGCTACGAGCAGTGGCTTTGCCTGATTAATTCGCTTCCGACCCATCATGCTATAACGATGTATGATCCAGTCTCTCGGTTCTCGAGCTACTCAACAGGCGTTCTTCGGCTGTTCTGGAAGCGCCGGACACGCGAATACCTGCTTCGGCTGCGGTCAGTGCGCGCAACCATCTCACATGCACGATCCGAGACGTAACTAAAGGAAGGCGACATCGTTCAAGTTCAAGAAGAGAACGTCTATCATACTTTCTGAAAGCTGGCTCGCGTGTCAATCGTCTACACGAGTCCTGATAGAATGTCCCAGCGGGCAGTTGTGGGTGACCTCACGCTAGGAAGGTGCCGGTAGAACTGACGAGCCAGCGCAGTAGCGCATGGCAACAATGGCACATCGTCGTCATCATTGGGGGCCACCACAGTACTCCACCCATCAGACGCGGAGCGGGCAGACAGACTTGGCCACAAGAGGCATGACGCAGAAATGAGCGGTCACTTGGAGTCGCAGGTGGGCCACCAGCACTGGAGCATCGAGGAGGGTGGCGAAGCGAGGCAGGGCGCGTGAGGTGGGGGCGACGTAAGTCGTAGTCACGAGTGTGTTCAGGCAGAGTGACCAGCGGTTTGGCGATGCACTAAGTGAGCGCGTTGCTCAACCAGGTGACGCTAGTAGATCCGGGGAGTACCATCACGATTTACGTTTAGGCCTGGTGAAGCGTGAGGGACCACGGCGTACTGTGACCCAGAGCGAGAAGATGGTGGCCTACTATTACGATGTCCGGCGGAACGACTTGCTCGAAGACTCACGAGTTGTGCCGTAGATCCATCGACTGCTGTCTGCACTGGGTTTGGTGGTGGTGACGTGAGCCTAATTGATGCCTAATGGTGACAGTGATTGTTGAAATTTGGGATGGTAAGAGGCCGAATTGCGACGAACATGGTGTTGTTCCTCCGAGTCACCTAATTTAAAGGCCTGCACGGTAGAGGCACTACTCGCTGCCGTAGCTTGTCCCAGGGGAGGTGAGAGTGAGGCGGTGGGAGCTGTGACGTCGATTGTCACGGCCGGCAGTGAAAGAGGGCTGGGGTGCGGTTAACATCGGCATGAGTGAAGGCTGATGAAGTTGTGACTCCTTGTGCGTGCTGGTCGGTCATCCTTTGTACAAGAGCGTTCATGCAGCACAATAGCACTCGTCGAGCTCAGGAAGTCAATCGGGAAGGAGCACGGGATGCTGAATGCGAGTCGTCGCTGCGAGTCTGGAGGGAGGTCTGGAAGGGAGGGAGACAGCAGATACGTAGAGAGCATCAGACCCGATGGGTTGCCGTTGTGTGACAAAGTTATCGTTGCGGTCCGTCACGTAAATGCAGAGGGGCTCCCAAGCTGCGCAGGCAACATGCCGCCACAGCTGCCACGAATGGGGCTGCCACAGCAGGAACGACCCGACGCCTCGGCATCCGAGCTTCTCTTAGAACATACCTTGCCTGCCTCCACAGCGGTGCTGGTGCATGGCCTCAGCTCTCTGTCTACCTGTTGACATTTTAAAGCTTGCGCTTTTACCCAGTCACGACTCTTCGAACTACATGCAGGATCCGGGAGGATCTCTCAGGATCTCTCCTTACGACTTCGGTCAAGGCCCGCCGAAAGCCTTTCCCAGCTCTGCTTCATGTGTCTCTGCGAGCCATCATACGGCCCTCGCATGTTTTCCTGCGCACGAAATACGTGCGTTGCGCACTTCGTAGGCATAGTTCGGCCGACAAAGTACTATGACCATTCGTGCACACCTTTGTCATCGATCCCCAGGGCCGCGAATACACTTTTACTATAGCCTTCTTGAAGCCCGCCTGCGTTGAAGACAGGTCTTGTGTATTACGGAGAGAGAGCCTGTCCTATTCGGTGAAGCGTCAGCGAAGTACTGAGATCATTAGTTATTGCGCAAGCGGACAGCATCAGCTCTCCTCGTCTTACTGTAGCCCCCCCCCCCCCCCTTCCAACGAAATGACGAATCATTCCAAGAGACTCGTTTGGGTGTCTTGCGAAGGGTGCTGCAACGGCCGGCGGTGCTTTCTGCCAGGGCTGTGGGGTGTCATTGGCGTCGATGAAAGCCGGTCTCGGTCCGTTGATAGAGACCGTTTCGGTGCGGCCGTGGAAGTCACTAATCCGAGCGAGGGATTAATGGCAGTTGAGGAAGTGGCTCGAAGAACTGGTACGGAAGGGTAAGGTTGGTGCTATACACCAGGTCGGCAGCGGTGCAGCCTAAATCCTCTTTCCACGAGGTCCGAACCGCCGGGAGCACTAACGGAAGACACTCGTGCCACTTCGAGGAATTGCCAGAGGCCACGATGACGCCTTCAGGTGACACTGGAAGCGTTGGGCGATACCTTGGCACAGAGGTGATTTGCAGTCGTGCGACAACGGTTGGTAGCGAGGAGCTGCGTCAGTGATGTGAATAGTCGAGATTCGAATTGATTGCCTCTATTGGTGGTGATGTGAAAAGGAACACCGAACCTTGCGACACAGGTGGAAACGAAAGTGCGGGCGACCGTGACGGTGGTAGAATCTGGCATGAGTTCAGCCTCAGGCCATCTGGTGTACCGCTCAGTTCAAGTCAGCAGATACCGGTGGTTGTTTCGAGGGCGGAATGGGCCGACAGTGTCGATGTGAATCTGCGTGAACCTGGCACTCGCAAATGGAAACAGAGGACGAGGTGTAATGGGGATGTGTTCCAAAGCGATATGCGACTTAACTGGTCAGCTGGAACATTGTCGCTTCCTTTTATGTATCTGATCTCAGCATGATCTTTCTCTGCATTGAACTCCGCTAGGTACGCGAGATGCCGTTCTTCCCTGGAGGTACGCCGACAGCTAACTGAACGATAGGCGAAAACTGAGGGCTTGTGATCTGTGAAGATGGTGAAGGACCTGTCCACCAGGTAGTATCGAAAATGCTTGACGGCCGCAAAGGCAGCCAAGAGTTCACGTCCAAATGAGCTGTAGCGCTCTTCCGTGGGGTAGAATTTTTTCGAGAAGAACGCGACAGGTTGCCACTGGCGCAGAATGCGTTGCTGCAAGAATGCGCCGATTGCGTGGTTAGAGGCATCCACCATTAGAGACGTAGGTGCGTCCATGACAGGGTGGATTAATGTCGTTGTCTACGCCAGTGCTTGTCTGGTGTCGTGTCTTTCTCGGACCACAGCCCGTTCCAGAACCACTGTATTGGTGACGATGGCACTCGTCCTTTACACATGCGCCATAGCGGCGGCACCACATCTGGCTTCCTGAAGGCTTGTAAGATATCGGAGGACCAGGAAAGCGTCGTGTCTCCAGACCTGGTCTGCCTCAGGAATACCTCAAGAGGTATAACCATACTGCGTGATAAAATACCCGCAAAAAAACGATCATTCCCTAGAAAGGGCGGAGCTGGGTGATGGACGACGGCAGTAAACAGGAACTCTGGAACCGTTTACTGCTGTGGGATACATTATGGGCGTCCTGGTTCTGTCGGATGGTGAGGCTGGAAGGACGCTGACCTGCGGTTCGGTGTCGACAAGAAATTTGTGCTTGTCGCACCGATTCTTGATCAAAAAGGCGACTTGCCGTATGTGGTGGGGGGTTGCGGTCGCAGGGCTAGTAACCACCGGCGTCGTTTCCCTGTCGTGTACACGGGGATTCGCATCGCCAAGCTCTGTGACCGAAACCCCTGTCGAACCAAGAAAAGTGGCGTCGACGCGTTAACGGCGAAGGAGGGGGCGGGGGGGGGGCGGAAGTCGGTATAAACGCCCTGCGCGGCGACGTTGAGTTAGAACGGTCGGGGCCTGAGGAAGTGCGGGTCGCGGGGTCCGGATTCGCCCGACGATGTCTGCGATGAGCGGACTTCACGTCGAGAGGCCAGGTCAGAGCTTTTCCGCTGCCGAAACAGAGGTTGCTTGCTCTGACTTCGGGGTCTGAAGGAGCACTTGCTGAAGGTCGAACATGTCATGCGTGCCTTCAAGCGCTAACAGCGCAGACGAGTTGCACGAGTCGGAGAACAGTTCGCCACTGCCGCAATATAGTTCTCTTCCGGAACAGACAGTGCCAGCTGAACGGCATGAGGAAGTTTTGAGAGTTAAGAGCTCACGAAAGAGCTTATCGTGGAAAAGGAGCCGTCCGAGGATTTGTTTCCTGTGTCTGACGAGCTGTGAAGGCTTGCGGTCTCCCAAGGGCTCCTTTGAGAAGAGCTCGTGCAGCCGCTGACGATCGGACGGGAAGAACTCTACTGATAATAGCACGCTAAGGGCGTCGTAGGGATCTTCCAATGGAGGTGAGCTGAGGGACGTCGCTGGCCTCGAGTAGCACGTCCTCGCAAACGACGGAGGAGATGTGATGGTACCTAGTCGATTGTGTAGTGATGCCGCCTAAGGAGATTTGCAATTCCGCCTGTTGACACCATAGGGCCGAATAAATGGTGGCAGGCGGGTAGCAAAATCCCCAACGTTGGCCGCGGTAGGTGAAACTTCCATGACGTCCGGGGTCGCAACTTTAGAGAGAGAGAGAGCCTCTCCGATTCGGTGAAGCGTCAGCGAAGGACTGAGCTCATGAGTTATTGAGGGAGCGGACTGAATCAGCTCTCTCGTCTTTGGCACAAGCTGTTCAGTCTCATATCCATTTATTGCAACCTGACTGCCAACTGCCACTAAGCCCCGTCCCCTAATATTAGTCACACTCCAAAGCATTACCTGGAGCGAGTAGCCTCCCTACACCCATGCCCAAGATCTCAGAGAGCAGGGGAGTTGCCAAAGGGGGGGGGGGCAGAAGGTCTCATTCGTCTCGAGTAAGCTGATGTCACTCAGAATGGTTGCCTTCCTTTAAGCTGACACAGACTCTGGGCGCATCACCGTAGATAGTCGATATGCAAAGGTGAAGCTGACACTCTTACCGAGCTGCGGCTTTTGCTCTTATGCATGGTGGAAAGATAGGAGAAGCCCTATCGCTCTGACAAGTAAAACCCGAGACGGGGGGGGGGGGGGCCAGCACTGCCCAGTGACATCACTGATCGCTTTCGGGTGTGGGTTTCGTAGATCGCTATGGTGACACCCCAACGCGCAGTTTCCGAATACCTAGAGGGGTGTGGTGGTAGTGCGCCGAAGTAGCCCCAAAGTGGTATGTGTTGAGAGACCTCTTTGGGACAGTCAGTAACACGACCCCCCACGTGGCTCTAAAGAAGCTACAATTAATCTTCTATCCGCACCTCATTTGCCCCTCAAGTCTCTGTTGCATCGTAAGAGCTGTTGGGGCGCCTCCTTTCCTTCTTTCCATCCATGCTCTTATGTCTTTAAAAGGACGGAAACTGCTACCTGGTCTATCACTAAAGTGAAATAATCACCTTGTAGGGGATCCGGTCAACGGAATGCGTCAAACTTCCATGCACAGAGGATGAGGTTCAGTACTGGAAAACCGCATAAAAGCAAGTAAAATTTTCTGCACAGTCTTTCCGAGCGAGCACAGAGCGAGCAAAGAAAAGGCACAATAGACGAGTTCGAAAATCCCAGAGTGCCCAGCGTCGCTTCGAACTCTGAGAATTTGCTAATACGAAAGAAAGGGGGGGGCCCTCCAAACTGTTCCGACTCTCTTCCTATTGTCCACAACGTATCAAGGGTCAGCGAAAGCGAATGTGAAGGAATATTCTTCGTTTTCCCCGCTCGCAAGTAAAGAAAACAACAGTTGAGAGCACGAAACCGTTTAATTTGCGAAAACCAGACTTTTTTGCAGTAGTCCACACTTCAAGGTTCTGAGGACCTTGCTACAAGTGGTCAAGAATATAGCAACACAAAGCCACAAAGGAGTAGACGGATGAAGGTTTGAGAAAGCAATACAAAATAAATATACTACAAAGGAGGTGGCTAGACAAGATGCCGTAGAACAACATATGAATGGACACACCAGGCAGTTTGGTACAAAGCACAAGAAGACCCTTAGATGCTCGGGGAAATTACGGCTCGAGGGCGAATGATTCATGACAAACTAGCAAAGAGCCTGCTCCGTGCCCCAATCATTTGTCCTTGAGCCCTAGTTCCCCGAACGCTCTAAGGGCCTTTTTGTGCTTTGTAACAAAAATGGCCGCTGTGTCCATTCATATGTTGTTCTACGGCATCTTGTCTAGCGCCTCCTTTGTAGTACATTTGTTGTGTTCTCCTCCTTTACTCCTTTGTGGGTTGTGTTGATATATTCTTGACCACTTGTAGCAGGTCCGCAAACCTGAAGTAGTGCAGTCTACTGCACGACAGTCTCGTTTTTCGCAAATTAAACGGCTTAATGCTCTCGCCCGTTTGTCTTTATTGGTGAATCTTTATCGCCGGAAACTTCCAGATTGTTTTTCGCGTTGTACGATGTCTACCCCCGCTCATCAGGCGCCGAGCAGACAATGCGTGTGCAGAGAGCATCGAGATTTTCTGAACTCTTCTGTTCATGTGGGCATGCCACCTGACTCATATTTCAATATAGGTGAGGAAGTAAAACATTGAGTGATAGTAAAAGAAACAGCAGTCGTGTGTAGTTCCTACAGTGCGCAACCTTTACCTGTGTCTTTTTTGACACGAATCAAAGGTCAGTGTCATTTACTGGGAGATAAGTTGCTCAACGCCATCTCCCAAGCAGCACAATGTACTGAAAGTCGAGTGCAATGGGGGTGGACGGTATGTGACTTATCAATGTTCATTAGTTTCACGAGTCTGTTCTAAGCCTTCCACATACTCGTCCACCCATATTACAGTTGACCTTCAGTACATTGTGCTACTCTGGCTGTTTCCGAATAAGCTGCTCCACTTCCAACCTAGGTTTAAGGTTTTAAATGCCGGCCCGCGTGGTGCGTGTTTCTTTGAATATCGCGCTCCGTAAAACCCCTCATGGCCACGCAGCCTGAAAAAAAAAAGAGAAAGAGAAATTACGCCCGACAATCCGCATGGGGTGCAAATACGGCTGCTGCGTGCACAATTGATTTGGCGTATGTGCTTTACGAAGTGTTGGCAACATTATCCTCTCCTTCATGTTCCTTCCTGAAAGGTTTGTTTCTGTGGGCCTCCCTTTGTAATTGATTTGCACTTGATAAAACTGACCCTAACAAGCGAAAGGTTGTTCTACTTGAGATATTGGACGTGATTGGTCTTATGGACGCCCGTAAACTGCTGACGAGTGAAGCATCAACCCGCTTTGACACTCTAACTCGTGCACGAGCGGCAGCTGCGTCGTACTGCATATCGCGCTGGGCGTGAAAACCTCAATGCTTTTAGGAAAGAAAAAACGGAACAAGTGGGCCGGCCCTTTCGTTTTGCGGATGGGCAGGAACCCAGCATATGCAGGTCCGTGATGGCACGATAATACCTGTGCAGTGCACAGTGTAGTGCACAGCGCTTTGAAGCTGCTTACTGCTGTGTACTTTATTTTGGTGCATCACGTATTCTGTTCATTACATTCAAAACAAGTGCTACCCTCCATATCCGCAATGAATGCCACCTATCCCGCGTTGTATTAATTTGTAATAATCGCTTCGTCGTCTCCTCATGATGTAGTATCTCGGCACCAGGAGCAACGCGTACATGAATGTGGCCCATTGGATTTTGGCAGTTGCAGAAACGACACAGCAGTGGGGTTGAAAGTGGCAATTTCTACTCAGGGATGCTACCATTGTGTCCACCCTTTCTTCAACGTACCAAGCCGCGCTCGCAAAACATGGTTGCCCGTCGCCCCCACATTTAGACGGACGAACGCGCTCGTGGTGGGCGGTATCTTTCACATGTAACGTAGTTGTGGAGGAGACGAATAACACAGGAGCCACGAACACAACGCAAGCCTAGCGATGTAAACATTCTAAAAAATTTCGGCCACGAAAAAAAAATTTTTTTGCTTTTCGAAACACTGAAAAAAAACAAGAAAATCACGGCGAGAATGTTGCTACAGCTAGTAACTTGTTTATTCGCATTAATATACATTGCGCGACATTCGAGCAAAGATCCTGCGTAAGCGTAAATGGCAGCAAGAAGAAAATAGCCAGCAATATTCATATACCTCACATCCGCAATGGAGCTCTACGCAACGCGTTCTCTCTGACATCGATCAGCCTCTATTTGTGCGTGATGTGCTACCTCGCGGATAATCTAGAACCCTCTTGCTTATATTGATACGGGCAGCACAGCGTGGTGATGGCAATGATTTAATGGACAGAATGAGAATGGTGCCGTGACACGCGCCCGTCCTGCCGACACCGTCATCGTTGTCGAAACATTGCCCCCCTCCCCGAGGCATTACCTGCGGGACACGACAGTCGAAGAATGCCATGCTGCCGGGGGGCACAATAGGTGACGGGCACGACGAAGAGCGAGGCGACGGTGTGGTCGATGACGGGAATGGCTCTATACGGTGACGTTCGAAAGATGCACGGGGTGAGCGACGACGGGACAATGGTGGAATGACGCTTTGCTGCCTGCAAAGGGTCAGGTCCGAGGGTATCCTCACTGAGCGCTGTCATTGCGGGCGTCGTTGGGCGTCTTCGGGGATGGGGGCATCTTCAGGGCTTATTCATTGTCGTCTCCGGTAGTCGTCGTCTCTTGTGGTCCTGGGGACGGGGCTGGGGCGTTGATGGCCAGAACAACAGCGCGCTTCGAAGAAGGATAGCACGCACCTCCACCAAATGATACGGGCAGCACAGCGTGGTGATAGCAATGGTTTAATGGACAGAATGAGAATGGCCGTGCGTGACACGCGCCCGTCCCTGCCGGCACCGTCGTCGTCGTCGTAACAATATTCAGATTTGAATGTTACTTTACTTATGTAATGCGCACACCGGCGTACAACAGCAAAGCAACGACAGGAATTGACGTTTCGGGATCACGTGAGTTCCACGATCAGAAATAATATGATAGCAATATAGATTGTCAGCTAGTTTTTAAACAAGGTGGCGTAGCAATCTGGGGTGGGGGGGGTGGGGGTAGATACAATCCCCGGCTGCGATACTGTATTGAGATTTGTATGAAGAAACACGAGTTTTTGTGCGAGCTGCTCGTGAGCCGGTTGGATATTTTGATTTGCATGTTTCCGATCTGTGACCAGAGCTGGCGGGCCGTCCGGCAGCCCTGGAAATGCGGAAAAGCGGATGAAATAAAGAAAAGAAAATAGCTTTTTCCTGAATACTTCCTTTTTAGAGTTCAATGCGAGCCTAACGATGGCCAGCTGCATACTGCAATTGGACAGTGATAATACAGGAACCAGCAGTGGGGTTCAACGCAGGCCCCTCCGGTCTGAGGTGCTGCCGGTATCTATGGCCGGAAATCAGAGCGTATGTGTTCAAACCCTACTGCTGGTACATTTCCTTCGATTATACCATTAGTAAATTAAGGCCTTTCCTCCACTTATAGGGTTGACGGACCATGGGTGTCCGCTCAGTCATCGAAGACCAGGGAGGCGTACTACGTGCAACCAGGCACTTACCTCATTATTTTCATCCCGACATTCTTGCTACGTGCTACACAGCAAGAAAAACGTTTTACACATTGTTTTGTTCCTTTTACAGTACAATGATCGCTTCCTCACCTGCAGCTTCTTTGCGAAACCTGGGAAGGAATGTCCGTGCTGGAACACAGAGAAAAGAGGGTCAAAATGCTGGGTATGTTTCATTGCTGCTACTCCCTGAGTATGCAGGCGGGGGACGGTTCGTCACACTTGAAGTACACGTAAACATAAAGAAAATTCGTTCATTCGGCAATAGCGGCATCTGCTTAATTACATGTATTGAATTTGGCAGACGACTGCACACGAATGGCATATTGTCGAGATCCAACTGTAGGTGGCGCTGGGGCGGAGCTCAAGAGGGGATGCGGGATGATCCGGCGCGAAAGGCGTCCGCTTTCCTACCCGGCTATCGCAGGGTTCCTGAATAAATGCCGCTGTCAGTGTCTCATATATTGGGGATGTGTTCAAATGCGCGGCCTAGGAAGCTGACAAGTAGGGCCCGGAAATTTAGGTACTAAAAACGATGGAAATAGGCAAGCAATTAGGCCCTCAAAAACAGCGAAATAGGCAATAAAATAATAAAATAGGCACGTTAATCTGGTGCACTCTTTGACTTTGTTCGTACTTCAGAATGCTACATCCAGGAAAAAGGCTACGGTACTGTACATGCTTTGACTTGTACACGGATACTGAGGCTGCCTAGAACCACGTGATATTGAACACTGTCATTTAGTTTTCCGCCCTCAGAGATCTTGAAAGGCCAAGAAAGGCCCAATATCTTGTTCAAATATACATGAACCCCTTCTAGCAAACCAAGGTACTGAAGAAAACCAAACGGAGGTCCAACAAGGTTGACAGTGGCTTCCAGTGGCGTACAGCTATGCGATATCAATATTAAAGGGCAATAAACAGGGATAACGAGGCGCACTTTTTTTAAATGCATTGTGATACGTTGCCGATTGTGAACGTTTTCAAAAAATTGCCGGAAAAAAAGTAAATGATGGCTATAACCCGTCTGATTATTCACTGCGCTTTTTCGCCCTCGTGCACCGCCCTGCAGTGTCCTAGTGACAATAGCGACGCGTCGTTTTGGCGTCGCGCATCATCAGCCATTTAAAATGCGGGACGCTTATCCACTAATTTTGTTGTAATATGCGAAGGAGGTCAACTCTAAACATATTCCCAGTTGTACAGTCCAAGATAGCCAGTTCAAATCGTACCAAAAACCTCAATATTCTATTTCACGTGCGCACTATGTTTTCGGTGCTGTATTACTCCGCGAGGTCAACGCGATACTCCCGCAACCGGTTATCTCGCGAGCTGCAGCTTGTCTCAGTGGGCTCCGTCATTGGCTAAGGAAGCGAAATCCCCCCCACGTACAGCGCCTACAATTCCGTGTTGCTATACGCTGGAATATGGTGACGTGACCCCGATTCAAGGATAAGGAGAGACTCACGCGGATTATGCTTCAATGGCATTGTTTCGTGTTAAAGACGCTTGCTAGAAGCAAAAAAACTATAATATTTCGTTATCGTGGGTTACGTTCTTTCATTTAGCATAAACATTGGAGAATGTTCGTCGACCTGTTCTGTGCCCCTTTAAGGATGTCACTCGCATAATACAGGTGTAAGATGAAATGCCGGACAGTCGACCATACGTGCTAAACTAAACTTGGTACTCGCAGCCAGATCTAACAGCGTATCCAGCTTTTCGAAGGCAGGGGCGTGTCATAGAATTTTCTGCCGTATGCGGCGCGTCACGCTCGGGTTTACGGGGATTACCGCAGCCTACATATGGCTTGCCAGTGCATGTGGAGGCGCCAAGGCACAACCCCTCGATCACTCTATAGGCTGGTATAGAGTCCGACGTAGTCTTCGCCCGTCGCCGCCCGCGTTCCGCTTCGACTGATAGCGTTCGATAGGCCACACTTCCTCTTCCTACCGGAATCATAGTCTGGGGCGATTCAGCGCAGCGTAACGAAAATACTAAAACGCTTCGTACTGAGGCAGCAGTCCTATTGAAGAAGTCACACGCATTCCCAGCTGTTCTCCTCGTTTTGCTTGTCTCTATAGCCCATCAGTCGTGCATTATATACGCACGTATATATATATATATATATATAGAGAGAGAGAGAGAGAGAGAGAGAGAGAAGTTCAAAAAAGACGCGGAAACAGATTTTAGGGAAGTTACAAACACTAGTTTATTACATGGGGAGACGTTAAAAAGTAAAATGGACAAGGGGTCGACGTTTCAACAGTGGCACTGTCTTCGTCAGGGCAAAAGATGCGTAGCTGATTACACATTTCTTAAATAGGTTTGCTACATTACGTCATAACCGGTACCGGCACGCCACAGGTGTTTGTCAGTGAGTCAGATTCGGGAATATTCGAGAAGGTCAAGTCCGGGTGGTGATGTCATTCGCCGTAGGTCACTGTCCGCTTTGGGGAAAATTCCAGGCAGGGTCAGCGCTGCTTCAAACTTTGCTAAAAAGAAAAAGAAAGAGAAACAGAAGGGAAACGGAAAGGAAGAAAGTGTAGCTCATCTAGGCGGCCAAATTTCTTACCGTTGAAAGTGCTCCCAGATCTTCGTTAATGGTTGATTGGAATTTATAAATGAGATAAGATTCGCGTTGTTTCCTGCACCGATCTGAGCTAAAATTTGACTGGAGAATAAAAAGTGACACGTTATTTAGTGAATGACCTGGTTGTTTGAAATGGCGAGAGACCGGGAGGTTTGGCTTTTTGGTAACGTCAGATCGGTGGTTGTTGAACCTGACCCGGAAATGATGTTTTAGTCTGACCTACGTATTGTGCTTGGCACATGCCGCACTGAATGACATAAATGACGTTAGATGAATTAGAGTCGAAGTCACCATTAATTTTGACGGAAAAATTGGAATTAGTACTTTTAAGTACTTGGGTGCTTTGCATTAATTTGCATATTTGACACCTTCGACCATCGCACGGGTGACAGCCCTTTCCTGGATGCGCTGCTTTGCTAACCTTAGAGCTAACTAGATTATCGTGCAGGTTGCGCGCGCGCCTGTAGGTTACCCGCGGTGGCTGAGGGAAAATTTGTCCCATGCGCTCTGATTGGAGAAGGATACTATGGTGACGGTTTAGTATATTGTTAACGCTTGGAATATTGCTGCTAAATGTTAAGATGAGGTTTACGGAACCATTATCTAACACGCGTTTGTGGTTTTCGAACAGTGCTTTGCGATCTGCTTTGCGGGCTTTGTTTAGAGCGTCGTCAACTAAGGTAGGTGGAAATTGACGACCAATGAATGTTTCCCTGGAAGTTGAGCTAGATTTCTGTCCAAGTCATCGTCACTGGAACAGATGCGCCTGTATCGAAGTGCTTGGCTGTAAGGGATGGCAAGTTTAGTATGACGCGGGTGACAACTGTTAAATGCTAGATACTGTTGAGAGTCCGTAGGTTTACGGAACAGGTTTGTGGACAAGACCCCGTTAGTTAACTTTACTTGGACATCGAGAAAGTTAACAGTTAAAGGGGAATAAGAATGGGTGAACTTGATGGCCGGATGTGCTTTGTTAAAGTCGCTGATAAATGTGATTAGGTCATCTTCTGAGTGTGGTCACACCATGAAGATGTCGTCGAGGAACCGCTTGTAAAGCGTGGGCTTCTTCAGGCGCTTAGACAGAAATTCCTCTTCTAGAGCTCCCATAAATATATTTGCATAGTTAGGTGCCATTTTTGTACCCATAGGCGTGCCATGAATGAGAGACCACGTGAGTAGTGAGAGGCCGTGAGGCCAGAAAGGCCGTGCCATGGGCAGAATGAGAGGCCACGGCTGAGTAGTGAGATTTCCGAACTTACCGAACTTACCGATTCGGAAATCTCACTACTCAGTAGTGGCCTCTCATTCTGTCCCAGTAACAACAAGCTAGATGAATACCAACTTTATCTGGACTTAGATAATTTCGCCCGCCGTCTACGTCTGAAGGAATACTTTCATGACAAACCTAAGTCAGAGCCCAACCCATTTAAACCGCTATCCAACTTTACGCCAGAGGCTAACCGTGAAAAGGCTCTGGACATGTACATCCGTGCAGTTCAAAAAGATATAATTAACGCTTACAATAAATCATACAACAGCAAATCGAAGCCAAATCTAACGCCGGCTGAGCAGCGCAGCCTTTCTGACCTTCGGGACCGCAGTGACATAGTCATTAAAAAAGCTGATAAAGGTGGTGCAATCGTAGTAATGGACAAATAAAACTGCATTAACGAACGTATCCGGCAATTATCGTGCGCATCGTTCTACAAACTCCTCGAGGCTGGCCCTACACAGGAAATTACGGCTTATATTATCCGCAGTCTAAAAGATCTAAAAGCAAGTAAAAAGATAGATTCCACATTATACGATTATCTACTCCCTATTTCCTCTGTAGGGTCAGCCTCGAGGAGTTTGTAGAACGATGCGCACGGTAATTGCCGGATACCTTCGTTAATGTAGTTTTCTTTGTCCATTACTACGATTGCACCACCTTTATCAGCTTTTTTAATGATTCTGTCACTGCGGTCCCGAAGGTCAGAAAGGCTGCGCTGCTCAGCCGGCGTTAGATTTGGCTTCGATTTGCTGTTGTATGATTTATTGTACACGTCTAGTGTCATCTACTTGTTTATTTAATGGCTTTTTCCCCTGCATTATAATTCACTGGCTTGCACTGTGGCATTGAGGAGTGTTCAGTCACCCTCCCAGGTGTAGATCGCTCGCTGAGTGACCCCTGGTTTGCCAATTCCGGACGATGCGCAGCTACCCAGAGCTCACGAGCCGCAAACACGGCGAAACACGTGTCCTCTGGTGCTGTCGCATCGTTCCATGAGCATCTGTTTCACTGCGTGCAGCCATAAAAGCCATCTGAATATGTAATTTTGAATAACAAACACGTCTAGTCTCATCTACTTGCTTATTTAATGGCTTTTTCCCCTGCATTATAATTCACTGGCTTGCACTGTGGCATTGAAGAGTGTTCAGTCACCCTCCCAGGTGTAGATCGCTCGCTGAGTGACCCCTGGTTTGCCAATTCCGGACGATGCGCAGCTACCCAGAGCTCACGAGCCGCAAACTCGGCGAAACACATGTCCTCTGGTGCTTTCGCATCGTTCCATGAGTATATATATATATATATAACACAAAAAATACCCAGAGCTCTTTGGCTGCACGTATAGCATATGTTTGTAACTCAAATATGTATGTGTATATATGTGTGCTTGTATATATATATGTGTATACGCACTCAGTGGGCGATGCTGGGAAATGCGAGTCCGCCGAATCCCACAGCTCGCTGGCCACCGCCACATGTAGAGCATTGCTCTCCTCCCCCGACGGCCGCTGACGTATCGTGCGTCGCCGCCGCACTGCGCTTCGCCGATTGTCGTCGAACTATGAGCTCACCGGCGGTGGCCCACGATGCCCGGTGGTGCACTGCGCGTCGTTACATCCCGCTGTGTTGGACTCTAAACAAGCGTTATGCGGCTAGACGGTCTTGAACTATGGAAATTCAACCGAAATAATAAATACGTTGGCGTTGTTCAACAGTGCGTCGCGGCTGTGCTGTCCCAGAGCTTTCTCTCACATGCCGTCAGTCAAATAGGCGGCGTTATCTTCCCGGATCGAAGAGGAGCATCGTCTCGATTTATTTGCTCAAGTCACCTCTCACCCTATCGTCCACAAAAACGGAAGTGCTACTTCGCCTTGTTCCTTCTCAAGAAGTACTTCAATATCCGCGAATTTTCTTAACCATTTTATATCAACTATTGATGCATTTGCAATATGCATTGATGGCAAGTGCTTCGGAGGGGAATGTTACGACAAGGACAGGTACGAGTCTCTGACAAGAGGACAGCGTGAGTAGATGTTATGTTAATTTATATCATCTCAACGTATTGTTTCTCGGCGTTAAACAAAAATATTCACTGGTCAGATGCATCGTCATCCACAAAGACTTTCAGAAGTACAAGTCAGTAACAAAGAGTGAAACCCGTGACTCGGAAGGGATAGGTGAAGTTCTAGTGAAGAGAAGCCGAATTAGTGACAACAATAATGCTAAAATAGCATGATCTTAATTCGCAGCCGTGCTCTAAACGTCAGGACTTCCACGGCAGCGATGGTACAGTTCTGCACTCTTTGTTTTCGGAGCTGTGAAGCCTGTTCCCCGTAATAGTATATTTTTATGAGTGTTTTCAGAGTCATATAGTCACGGTCCTCATGCTGCATTGCATCTGCAGTGAGGAATGCCTGGGGGCGACCGGGATGTGAGCGTCTCGAAGGCCTCTGTGATAGCCTCGATGTTGTCGTATTTTTACTTTTTTTTTATCACATACCTAAAATGCCTAAGAAGGAATTACATAAGTGGGATGCACAAATACGAAAAAAAAAAGAAATATAATTGTTCGCATGTCTTGGTGAAATCAACAAGTATATTTAATGATACAACATTATGTGATAAAGACTTCCATTGCCGTATCCCTACCTGCATTGGGGAGTTCTACCAATAATCAGTTGTGCCAAAAGTTGCCTGTAGCTCAAAAGCATGAGCTACACGGCTTGAGGAATGATACGATGGTAATGTATGAAGGTATGATGGACGGAAGTTGAACTACGATGAAATGTGTTATGCATGCCCACTAAGCTACGACGTTCTCTGCAATCTTCTAGACATGGAATCTGTTTTTTTTTTTTTTTTTACAGCGATATCTGTGTGACGGAACTTGTTTGTGAAGGACGGCGTAGGCCCTGACATCCGGCTCGGCGCGCCGTTTGGTGGCGCAGCAGCAAATCGGAGAGCACATGGAAAGACATCAGGAGCCTCGCCGCGTCGTTGACAAAAGTTACGTCCTTGCGAACAGACGGCAGCCGTGCGGGGTAGTACAAGCGTCGTCAGTGTATAACACGCTATGTGGCGGCAACAAAGAGTGCGTACGATGTCTTCAGACAGGGAGCGGAAGGCCCGGCACGCCGCTGCAGAACGCGGTGGGAGGGGGACTATGACAGGATCGGCTCGTCGCTCTAGAACGCAAAAAGGTATAGCAAACGGGGACAACCAACCGATGATCATTTGCTGCACGGCGACAACGTGACCCAGCCGTGAGGGAACGTAGGTGCCTAGAGATGTAAACTGTCCAAGACGTGCGCACCTGAAAGGATTGCGTGTCCGTGACGTTTGCACTGGTCGACGCGGATTTTGCGCATTTTGGAAGTTCTTGAAGAACGAGTTTGGAAAGTTCATGACGCTTGCGATAGGCTGTGGTTTTGCACCGACCTAGTGCCCACACACGTGCAACACCGCCAACATTTTGCAGGGGAGTTCACGGCAGAGCGTACGAAATTACTTGCCTGCATGTGCGCGCGCCATACAATCATGAGCCTCATGAAGCCCTTTCTGCGCGTGCACGATAGGCTATCGCTGTCACTTTTTAACTGAGTTGCACTTCATAGTGGTTATAGTAATTGTGCATAAAGGGAAGAGCTTCCTGTTGTACAGTTTCGAGTTAATACATAAGACGTCCTATATGGCGTACGCAAATTGCAATTTACTACGGACAATGGTGTTATGGGTGAGTAACTTAGAGTCTGCCGAAGCAAAGCACAGTACTCGTCTCAACAGCAACAGCATCAACAACATTATTGCGACATGGTGAATGGTGAGTTTCATCGCCAGCGGCGATACGCTACCCCATTGCTAGTGGTGATGCGGGGAGTGAACTAATATGCCCCTGCAGAATAAGGATCGAAGTCTTATGGTAAGTCCTATGGTATACGGAAAAGTAAAGACAGCTTTGAATGCAGAGCGTTGGTGGGCTGGATGTGGCCAGGGACCAAACAATTTTGTGAGAGAGGGGGGGGGGGCGAGAGTCGAGCTCGTTAAGGGATCCGGAGAGTGCGGTTCGGGAAGGTTGCTAGCAGAGGCGGAGAGTTTTCATTTTCCCGGAGGGGGCAAGGGCGCACCGCGAAGTAAGTATACTGTGGCGGGTGGGGTGGGGGGATATGTTTAGTAAGAAAGGAAAGGTAAGCCAGATGGATGTCGGCTTGTTAGTAAGAAAAAGTGAAAGGAGGAAGTCAAGAGAGGGAAAGTAAGAAAACAAAGAGAAGGAAAGAAAAGGAAAAGAAAAATGAAGAACACAAAACTAAAGCTGAAGAATCGCACACTCTGGCGGGATCCTATGATGTATGCAGAGCTGGTATAGAAATAAGAGGAAAGAAGAACAGAAAAAACAAAACAACAGAAGAAACGGAGAGAACGTAAACACTGAACATGTGCACAACTGAAGGCATTACGCCTTTGAAAACTGAGTGCAGAAAGAACAAAATGTATTGAATCCTCGGTGTTTGACCCGAAATGCGCGCAATATATAGAATAGTGTCAATGAAATGGAGCAGCAGCAGTTGAACTCGCGATATGCGTTCCGAAGATCCTACCGTTACACCTCACTGGCAGCTGCTGGTATTTTTTCGACTGCTTCGTTTCATGGATCTGATTCCTTTGTGCGAAATTCATGCTATGTGTTGTGTCATCCTCTGTGTTTCTTCGCCTCACCTTCTAGTGTGATAATGAGTATGATGGGCAGATACATATTTTACAAATTGCAAGATGCATTTTTGGGATTGGTGCCTCTTCGCTCTTTTGACCCGGGCGCGCCGAGCCCCAAATGTTGGCGTCAGCCTCTTAAAGGGACTTCCCCGGGGAGGCTGCGTCCCCCTAGTTCATGTTCCGGGGGGGGGGGGGGGCAAGGGCCCCCGCATATGGTTGCTAGTGTGGGCAACGGAGAAAAATGTGCTCTAGATCTTCTACATCACCGCAGTGACAGCATTCGGGAGAATCTCAAGCGGTAACGCCACTGCGCTGTAAAAGCCACACCGAGGCGCATTCGATGAACAAATGCGGCATCTTGACAGGATGTTTGACGAGGCATGCGGAAAGCGAGCGCTGGATCAGCTCTGCTCAGCATGGCTGGGGGACAATGTCAGCGGTCCATTGGCGGGAAGCCAGAGGAGTCACGTTGCGTAGAAGTGCGGAATAACGATCTCCTCTCAGCAGTGCTATACTCGTCCGTCTCCCAAACGAGGGAGCTGCTTCTGCGGCGCTCAAGCCTGTTCATTCCGTTCGACATCGCAATGGGCTGGAACCCTTTGGAGAACTATCGTGTGGCCTGCTTCGCAGATAAGGTTGTAAGCCATTAACACATCCATCACCAGCAGTGCTGATGAGCCTTGGATGCCAGAATTTTCAATTTCTTGCAGCGCAGATGCAGAGTCAGTGCACACGACCCATTCCCGCGGGGTAAAACCAAAGACGTGCTGCAGAAAGAAAGGTGTGGCTTAGAGATCCGCAGCTGTGGATGAGGTGTGATGCGGAAGGCGACGTAATTCCACTACGCCTTCTGACGGGATGACGCCTGCCGAAGCGGACTTGACATTCCGAGATGCGCCATCAGTGTATGCTGTGGCAGAGGGAAAAAACCTCACGTCTACCAGAGCATAAAAATGAGCTCGAAGGACGTCAGGGGGAACCTGATCTCTTCATTCCTGGAGGTCCGGGAAACGTACGAATGTGGGTTGCACAGGCAGAGACCAGGGGGCGTCCGGCGGTGTGATGTCCTTAGCTGTGAAGCCAGTGAGAGCTTGGAGTTCCCTCTCCGCTACGCGATGAAAATCACTTTCAGGGCGGTATCGAATTTTCCTGAGCAGTGCGTGACGGGGAATGTGCGCACACAAACGTAGGAAGTCTTGAACCTTTTCACCCTCACGGAGAACCTCCAACGGGAGCTCACCAGCTTCAGCCAAGGCCTGCTGTGTTTCAGCGATTGTAGGAACTCCAAGGCAGCGGCGAAGGCTTCGGGCAAACCTTGCCCGAAGGGTATTTAATGACGTTGTGGAAATCCTGTGCAAGATTGGAAGGCTGTAAAGCACAGTCGCCCTCACCAAAGCCGTTTGAACGGCTAGGAGGGAGCGCTGATCACAGCCCCATCCTAAGCCGGAAAGATCTTGACTTGCAGGAAGCCATCGCTGCACTTTGGTTTCAAGGTGCTTCATGTGGCGAGCCCAGCGCATATCAGAGTCCATGACCACATCAAGGAAGCGATGGGAACGTACAGGCTCGAGCTTTTTTCCATCAACCCAAAGAGGGAAATTTCTGATAGCCTCGCGGGTGAAAGGGAGCTCGACGCAGTTTTCGGGCAAAATGTCCATCCCTTGTCGCGTGAGGTACAGAGGGACATTATTTAAGGCTATCTGCAAACGGCGCTGAATGGCTAGTCGTGACTTGCCTACTGTCCAACGGGCAATGGCATCGGCACACACAGAGAATGCTACTTTGCGAGGAATTCTTGATTTTAGGCCCGCCATTAGCACATTAAAGAGTGTATGACTCAATGCTTTCTTGGGGTACGCGTTGATGAACAGGATGCCTAGGGCTTCGGACGTGGGATGTGCGGACAGCGACAGTCCGGGCCGTAAGGAAATCAGGAAATCGTGGAGCCAGCTGAAGAGTCGACCACATAGCCAAACAAAAAGCGTAAAACGTGCAGCACACAAATGTGCGAGACGGTATTATAGTTACGCTTGATGTCGAGGAAAACCGGTACAACCACGGCTACGAGCATGCTGAACTGTAGAAACGAGGTCGAGGAGTTGATCCATGGAGTTTCGGTGGCGACGAAAGCCAGCCATTTCGTGGCGGAACGCATACTCTTTTCAAGAAACCCACCGTCTGATATAGATGGGTAGAAATCCAGCGAACCGGTAGAATGCAGGAAGGAGTTGCCTCAGGAGAGAAGCCGCCGATATTTCGAACAGAGACTGTTCTTCTTCTGGGCGAGGAGAAGAACAGTCTCTGTTCGAAATATCGGCGGCTTCTCTCCTGAGGCAACTCCTTCCCACCGTCTGATAGGCTTTTTTTAAAATTTTGTTAATGTGGTATATCCATGACACATTGCTTGACAAAGGAATAACTAACACTTATAGTTATTAACCTTTTGTAACCTGGAACTTTAAGCTTAACCTTGGAACCGCGAAATCATGTATTTGCTTTTGGCCACATATACCTCCATCATCCGCTGGTTGCAGGACGTTCCGAGAAGATCAAGGTCATTCTGTACAATAAGATTATCAGAGGCGCTAGACATGGACCACTAAAGAACAAGTTCATCGTTGTACAGCATTATTCCTGACTGAATATACAGTTCGGTAGGTAATTTACACATATGAGAAATAATAGGCGACCGAGAATGGACCCTTGAGGGACCCCAGGCATAACAAAATATTTCGCAGACGCTGGATTCCCCCACTTAACTTGCTACGTTTTGCCCTGCAGAAAAGATGTCATCCACCTTGAATTATTGAGATAGACTGGTGCAATTTTTTGGGAAATGATCCTATTTGTCAAACGCAAATTATTAACACAATCGAAAGAGCTTCAATCAAATATCCCTAAAATCCATAAAAATTGCATCTGTTTGTGAACCACTGTTGAAGGAGGCAATATACAGGGTGTCTTTTTTATCCCGATTTTTCATGAATAAACTATAAGGGCTTTCACTTCTATCATCTCACAGCCGCCGGATGTTCTTCGCCATCTGTTGCTCAACCGTCAAACGATTAATTACCCAAAAATCGTTAATTAACTATTAAAGGAGCATTGAAGCACTATTAACTATTAAACTACGAAGTTGTCCCGATGAGAACATCTGTTCCTTTCCGTCACCTGATATCGCAGCCGTTTTCAAAAGGAAAATCCGTTCTATAGATCGTCCGCAAAAAATTCGTGAAGGAACACTTTTTTTTCTTGATTTTGTTAATTGCGCAACTTCGGAGACCCTTCTTTCCTTCGCTTCCAACATGAGAGGTTGAAAGAGCACACTGTCGCCTCTTGCGTCCTGGAAAAATATATTAAAAGAAAACAGAGAATGCAAACCAAGGTATTGGCAGTTCGGGTGGTGTCATCGGATACATGCGTTTATGTTTTGTTTCTACAAGTTAAAGCTGATCTTCGGCGCATGAGACGGCACTGTGCTCTTTCACTCTCTCACACGGGGGGTGAAGGAAAGATGCGTCTCTGAGTACTCGCACTAAACAATTCATGATCCATTTGGGGAAATATAACAATACTCTGCTGTTTGGTCGTGCACTCCGGGGGACGATGGCCGATGACGTGCACAGCCTTCTAGAAGGGCTAATCTTTGAAATGTTATGGCCTGCAAAAACATTTCACCAACTGAACTGTGGATGTGAGGACCCTGATTGAGGCTTTTTATTTTGCGAAACAACTACGAACAGTTGGAAGGGTGCTCAAGTCTTCGTTCAGGAGAGATTTGAATTGGAAAGTAGACAAGGACTTCCGTTGTTCCCTTAACCTATCCGATTGGAATGCAGATTCAAGAATGAAAATCTATAAATCTTCAATGGTTGCTGGAAATGGCGTGAAACAGGCAGTGTGGGTTTCCTAGCTACATCATATCTATGGTTGTTAAATAAGATTCTGAATTAGGTTTTCATCTGTCCGATATATTGTGCATTGGAGGTGTTACATTGGATGGCGTAAGTGACACTACCGGGGTTACAATGAAAGTGCCCATGTACATTTGCTTTGAAGCGTCAATTTGTGCTTTGGACTCCGTTGCATGTCTGCATTAGTAAAAAGAGATCAGAAGTCAGGAGTCATGTTTAATAGAAGGATAACACAGGCTTACACAACAAAGAGTAACAAAGATGGGTAGAAATCCAGCGAACCGGTAGAATGTAGGAAGGGAGTTGCCTCAGGACAGAAGCCGCAGAAGAGTAACAAAGGTTTTTGACGTTTCGAAGCCTATACAGAGACCGTCATCAGCAACAGAAGACACTGCGTGCGAGTCAGTAGGTCTTATAATGATCTGGCAGTGGCTCCTTTTGATTGTTGCAGAATTGTGGCTGTTGCAGGTCGCTATTCCTTATTAATGATGTTAGCAAATTTTTGCAGATAATGTAAAGGTGAGACTTTTCGCTGACGGCATGGTAATATACAGCTGTGTTACCTCCTCTGCTCAACAGGAAATCCAAAGCTGGTGTGACCAATGACAGATCAACATGGCATCAAATCAACATTAGCAAGACCGCTTATAATGTCAGATATCCCCAAGGGGTCTCCACTTCCATATAGGAATTTGACATTTGGGACGCGATGATCCCTTGCTGAAACATGCGGCATTCAATATTCAACTTAACTGGTCTTGTATTTTACAGGGATAAACAAGGTAGTACCATGTCCAGCTGCGCACGATTACCTGTACGTAAGTATCGGCTTACTACACTTTTCTCAGATCAAGTATCATTCCGTCGAATAATCATAGTTAAGCTGGAGGACACGTAACAGTGCGCACAGAACAGACACCTAGAAAATTATCAGGCTCTCTTCAGAGCCACAGAATTTTTGTATTGTAACTCTGAAAAAATAAGTCTTGCCCAGAAAGAAGAATATGCTTGTACGGAAGTAACCTCCGGTTAGTTAGGTAATATTTTATAGATTATGCACTCTCGAACAAGGGTATAGGAGTTGTACAGTTGAAAAGGCAAAGGCATGTGACATATGTTAGTCTCAAAAAGATGACGGCCCTATTAAAAAAATCCTTGTGTAAGTAGCAAGCACTGACCACCGGGTGCTCACAAGACACAGGGGACAAGACACACCTCAAGGGAGGCACATCCCTAATTGAGGAGCGTCTAACTCGTGTCCAGGCCACTCTCTGTGTCGGGGGAAACTAATGGTCATAAAAAAGAAAAAAAGTCGATAGAAATAGAGTGGAGAGAGACAATTTATTTGAAAATCAACGAAGTTGTGTCGAAGCAACCACTCCAGAACGGCCGAGGGACCAGCTACCGCGATGTTGCTTGTTGATGTCCTGTAGTTCAGTAGTTGCAGAGTTCGACGACAGGTGGCCACCTAGTTGCAATGCATCATACCAAATGGCGCCACCATCATGGCTCTATGCAAGAAAGACAGAGAACAACAAAATACTAGCGGTGGGTAAAAATTGCAACAAAAAAGACACTCGTAAACAGGTCTAAGCATGCACGAGCACATAGAAAGCATCGGGAAAAAGGCCTAACTGCTATTGCAAATGCTAAACATGAAGAATCATGGGAAAAAAGGCTTAAGACGTAGCGCTCAGCCCTGCGTGACTGCACATCGCTACAAAACTCGAGGGCTAACACAAGATGAAAACTGCAACTAGGAAGCCTGTGCTAAACAAGTATAGACATGCTACAGCACGGAGAATACACACACACACACACATCAGGGGAAAAAGGCTTAAGGAAATCTATTAGTCCCAGTTGTATCATCACTGCACAATGGTTAACAGAAGACAACCACAACATGCTAAGTGCAGGGTGAACACCACCAAATGTGCAACAACATGCCGAAGAGGCTTAGGACGCACAATGCTACAAAACTCAACGGCGTGGCGGTCACTGCCAAACAGGTGCCAAACATGCGACAGCACAAACAAAAGGTTTAACAAGAGCACAGTAGAAATCGGGAAACATAGGGGAAAAGTATCTGACTGAAAAAATCACACCTTTCCCCCGTGGCGACGTAGCGACCGCTTCCGTCCAGAGCCAGATCTTCACTGATGAGGTGCAGCAACCGAACATACATCCTCACTCCAGGAGAGCCAGCGCCTGACTTAAGCAACGATTTTTTGTAAATATCGGATACGAAGAGCAAGACGCGATAATCGAGGTTCCTTTGCAGGGTACGGTCGGAACTGGGATATCTTTTGGCACGCTTGGATTTTGAGAGCGATTTAATAAAAAGCCGTTTCTGAATTTAGCATTTCTTTTGCGTATAATAGACCAGTATACGACTTCACCTTATCCGAAGATTTTACTTTAAACATGTACCGCAATTACCCAAAAATAGTTTACGTGTATACGGGACCCATTTCCAAACGAGGAGGTGGTGTGTTCAGCAACATATCTAAGTTTATTGTTCCCATCTCGCAACAAATAAAACTCATCGCCAAATCAATGTTGAAGCGCACCTTGGCGCAGAATTTGGTTGACGGTTAAGGCATATCGAGCACAGCAAAAAGACAACCATAGCAACAGGAAGAGACGTGGATCCTATACAGGGCTCTGGAAAGAAAATGAACGAAATATCACAAAAGACATCAAAAGGCACTAACACGTGATGCACCTGCAGATACCTCTGGTTTGCAGTGAGGGTCACATAACCACTGTGCTCCGGCTATGACGTTAACGAAAGACAAAAACAGTCGCAACGGTCACCGCTCTGCTTGACGAGTGATGTCATGATATTCAAACCACCTTCTGTTCAATACAGAGTGGAAGATACATCATACCAACTCTTTTCCTGGCCAACAGGGTAAATAACCCAATGATCGAATTTTCTATTCAAAATTTGCAAAGAACACACTTGGATCTCTACGGTAGATTCATGTCATTGACCGCGCGCGTCATTTGCAATAACTGAGGAGAAATGGAGGAGCAATATGTCGTTTTTCCAATAAACCGTCTGTTGAGTGGCATGTTTAAGACGGTCACTGTTTATGCGAACAACACGCTCGTGCGCTACAATGAGTTGTATGCCTACAGGACTATTTTGGACGTTGTGTTTCACTCCGCGCCTCTAGCTCAGGAGACTGTGCACGCGGCTGGACAAAAATTTAGGAAACTATTACGAAGTCTCGTTTCGCTGTTCACAACAACACTCCGAAGCGACGAAGGGTGGGAAATGCTTTACCTGGTCGGACAGGTCAATACAGACCCGTTCCAGCAGCCGCGCCTGATGGTACCTGCAGTCCAAATTTGCATCCATCTCCTGTTCAAGAATGACAAATTTAAAATCATACTGGCACCAAAGATTATGTGCCGGGAGCTTGGACACTCACTTCGAAAATGTTTACTCTGAAACGTTTACCCTTCCAAATTATGCATCGCCCTACCCGCCACGTCAGACTTTCTGGGTGTGGGTGTCAAGTGGGTGCCATTTCCAATGGGGACCCCAATACAGGGTGTGTGCAGAAAAACGTGACCCGCATTTTTACATGTAGCTCGTTGTCTACTTAGTCGAGGAACTTCCGGTGGCGCACGACGGCGTATTTATGCGTGCGAAAGCTACAAAAAAATTCTGGAAGCCATACTTAGTGTAACAAAATAAACAGAGCGCGAAAACATGCGCTTCCATGCATTAGAATAGGGCGGTGATGACAGGGCATGGTAGTGCATTTCGGTCTCAGGAGAGTCATGTGTAGGCACCGCTAGGGGTACTGCCGATGAGCACCCATGTGGGCGATGTAGGACATCGTTTCGATTTATGTACCGGTAGCTCCCCTAGCGGTACTTGAACACAACTCTCCTACGTTCACCATGTTGCCCTTTCACAGACACCTTGTTGTCCACCATGTTGCCCTATTCTGATGCAGGGGAGCCGACGTTTTCGTTGTTCCGTTTATTTTATAAGCTGAGCATGGCTTCCACAATTTTTCTGCAGATTTCGCACGCATAAATGCGCCATCGTGCGCCACTGGAAGTTCGTTAGTTAGGTAGGCAACAAGCTATGTGCCTAAATGCGGGTCACGTTTTTCTGCACACACCCTGTAGAAGGATTGACTGCAATGAATAGAAGGATCAGCCATTGCGTCGGGCACACTATTAGAGGGCGCGTTGAGCGCGTCACCACTTGAGGGGGCTAACAGCGCACTGCGCAGATACGTCACTGCTCCGCTGGGGAACATGGCCAGAGTGAGCGGGGAGAGGGAAATGAAATGCGAAGTAGAACACTCCGCTGCGGGCCGCGATGGCGGCAGGAAAAATGCCTCGCTACCATGCTCGTTACATCCTAGTGACTGCGATACGTTCGCGGCGTCGGCGGCCTAACTTCGACTTCGAAATCTCAAAGCATGTGAATGTATGGATGATATGGTGAGCTTGAAGTGTTGAATGTTTGTTACATGTCAGTTAATAAAACATTTGTAACTGCAGTATGCATGAAGAGCATAGAATGGTGGTGATGGTTTTGACACACGTAGATGTTTTATTCTTTGTTTGTGTAGTGAGGGTTGATTTGGTATCAGTAGCACGGCAATCGTGTCACAGCACTTTAGTGGTAAGTTGGTTGTTGTCTGACTCTTGATAGTTTATAATGCTTAAAACCGATAGTTTTAACCCTCTTTCACTTGACTGTGTTGCATTCAGTCTTTGTTATTTGAAGTCCAGAGATGTATTTCCATACACTACGATCGCAGAATGATGGCGTGTTCCAGTGCAAAAAGGAGCTTTGCAACTGGCTCGGATATTTTCATCTTATTCGCTTAATAGAGTGTTGGAAACTGAACAGAGCGCATAAACAGCATTTTGCAGTTGTCTTTGTACGCTACAACGAAGGCAATGTAAGCTACATAATTCGGCTTAAAATGAGACAACTAGGCAACTGCGGTGTGCACACATTTGCTTTGCTCGTTATTAACAGCAAAGCGAGTGGTTATTATGAAGCTCTTATTTTAACACGCTACACATTACGTAACCAATATACCTCCAAGCGGGGAATTTCGCAAATACGAACTGGGGACTGCTCTTGGTCAGGGATCGGAACCGTTTTTTTTTTTCGGTCCGGTTCAAGTGTCATATATATTCTTAAAAAATATGTTCGCAGCTAGATGGGACAGTTTGTATAAAACACGTTGAACACTGTTCAGTTGTCTTACCCAGTCAGTTGTCAGTTGGCGTTCTCACCATGTTGATTCAACAAACACGCCCTTTGGTTCGGTATCACCAACCCCGATTAACACTTGAACCGAGATTAGCGGTCCCCCAAGTTGAGTTCATCCTTGAGTTCATCATTGGTGAAGAAGCAGGGTTAACTGCTTCTTCACCAAGGGTAGTTATTGTCACTGAAGCATTCATCATGTTACTAACTAGCGTTGCTAAATAGGAATTGCATGTTAGCTCTAAGTTTTAGCGATCCTTGAACTCGGTTCAAAGTTAACCAGCTTTGGTGAAACTGGGCCTACATAATCTAGTGGATCGAAAAGAACTACTTCGTGGTGATCTTGTGGCCACAAATATTGAACACCCACTCGAGAAAACAAGCAGTTGTGAAAAGCGCTCACACTATATATCATAATACACTTGAAAAAAGAAGGAAAAATGAACAGAAGCACCTCTATAGAATCATTTTTTGTGCAAAAACATTCATAACAAGCTGGTGGAGTGCTTATATACGTACTTGTACATGTTACCAAAAAAAAGGAACTGAATACTTTTACTTGTTACCACAAAAAAAAAAAAAAAAAGAACTAGATATGTTACCAGTTACCAAATCAGCAAAAGGAACGTGTTCCCGTTACGTGACAGTAACGAGTTAATCTTACGTTACCATGCTAATACAGAACCACAAACCATGTCAAAATCAAAATTGGCATGTGCTTTATTTCGTCCGACAATTTACATAGAATCTGCTTCGAAGAGTTGGTGCTTGAAATTGGCATCAGTTATTTTTTGTGCGTTTCGTCGAGAGGGGCTCAGCGGAATGTGAAGTCAAGGACAAGACGGAGCTCTTAGTCAAGCCGTAAACCAGCTGGCCGACGGTGGCTATGGCTCAACTACAGTGCATCGTTATCTCCAGTCTGGCCCCACGACAACACATGAGACCGTCTACCATGTAAACCAAAACCTATTGTACGTCACTCTGAATACAAACAGGTAACCGACGAGGACGCTGGTGGACAGTGGGACCACTGTTACTATTGTGAAGATGAAATTAGTCAACGCCGGACATTTCCATGGACGATCGATATACATCCAAGGCGTCGACGGTTCTCGCCGAGAGCTGACAGGCTGGACAGTAGTGAACGTAGAATACCAGAAGCTATCCGCAAAAGCATTGGTTATGGCGAAGTGGACCATGATTTTCTACTATCGCGGCCTCACATGAAGGCCATGCAATTAAGCATCTTCTCGAATGATGCAGTTTCCGTCGATAACTACACATGCTTCGTGTGTCACATTAGGCAGCTCTTGCTACTACTGAAGAATGCGGGCGTCAAGATCCTGTACCCGAAATTAGAATGTCTGGTGAATTGCCTACCTCCCACGCCTAGGTACGTGGTGCCTTTCAAATCGACCAACACGATCATTGTTCGCAAGAAACTGCACTCTATGTCTAGAGAAAAAATGCATGGCTTCATGAAGAACTACAATCGATTCTAGAGGCCCATGTTCTGCGACGTCGACTCCATCCTTCACGTCATCCATAACAATTGCACCTAATGAGGATGGGACATTCCGCCTCCGTACAGACTATCGCTGGATAAACCAACAGACAGACCTATTTCCCTACCTGAGGCCTCGCATTGACGACATCATCACCGATACAGGTGGGTCCAAGGTGTTTTCGTGTATTGACTTAACCAAATGATATTGGCAGATTCCTCTTCAAGAGGAATACAAAGAGTACACAGCATTCGTCACACCCTTTGATGTCTACGAATATAATCCGCTCCAGTTCAGCTGGAAAAACTCTGGAGCCTGGTTCTAGAAAATGATGGATGATATCCTGCGGCCTTACAAGGGGAAATTTTGTGCGGTCTACACAGACGACATAGTCATTTATTCAAGATCAGAGTCTGACCGCGCGACCGACCTCGCGCATGTACTCACTGCCCTGAGTAAGGCGGAGATGAAAGTGAACTTACCGAAGTGTGTTCCCTTCCAGGAGAGGGTGCCATTTCTGGGCACGGTACTCGACGGAACTGTAGTGTCTCCGTCCCGGTTGTGTCAAAGGTACGACTAAACAAAGGCCCCAAGATCGCCTTGCTCCATACCGTTTATTCCAGATAAACAAAAAGTGTTCTTTTACACGCGCCGACCCCGACGTCGTCGTCTTCTCCAAAACCCAAACACATCATCCTCTTCTCCGAGGATATAAAATAAACAACACTACATCCCTCCCCTAGTTCATTAGGCAGCGTCCCTCATTCAGTAGAGTAAGGTGTCTCCGAACTTCTGTGGAGGCTGCCCTCGGTTAAGGCGTATTGGATAGCGCCTTGGTTCTTCCAGCGGTGCCCTGGCCTCAACTGCGGTTGGGTCCTTGGAACCTTGTCCAGTTGATGCTGATTCGAGGTTTCCAGTCATAGCCCCGGATTGAGATGACTCCAGTGTTTGATCCTTCGAAGTATCTTCGATCATAGTACTATCCCAGTCATCTGCAGCGTCCTGGTCCCTACAGGGAATGCGCTTGAAGAAAGATGCATTCCTGACTATCTTTCGGTGGTCTCGTACAGCCGTAACTGCGGTCCCTTGAATTCGGATGACCTTGTATGGCTGAGGCTCGTATGGTGTCTCATGGGACAAGGGTGCTGTCCTCTTCAACAATACACTGTCTCCCTTGTGTAGACCATGGTGTGCGGCATGACGTCTGTGGTCAGAGTATGCCTTCATTTGTCTTTTCTTCCGACTGTCCCTCTCCTGTATATCTTCGAAGCTAAGCTTCTGCTGCATTTGGGGAAGCTTGGTTCTGATCTTTCTTCCGAAGAGTAGTTCTGCCGGAGTGACACCTGTGGTAGAGTGCGGGGTGGCTCTGTAGTTCAACAGATACTCATCTATCTCGTCCTTCCAGTTATGTCCCCCTACACAGGCTGCCTTTATGGTCTTCTTCAGATTCTTTATGAATCGCTCTACCTCCCCATTCGCTTGCGGCCACAGAGGTGTTACTCTATGGTGACGAATACCATTGTGCTTCATAAAGTCGGCGAATTCTTTCCCGAAAAACGGGGGACCATTGTCTGTCTTTACAACTTCAGGGATGCCATGTACGGTGAACATGTCGTTCAACTTGGTGGTCACCGTTCCTCCGTTCAGAGATGATAACGTCGCAACCACGGGGAACCGTGAGTATTCATCTACGACGACAAGCAGGTACTTGTTGCCAGGTAGTGGACCAGCAAAGTCTGCTGCGAGTGATAGCCATGGTCCGTCGGGAAGCTCTGTCATTACTAACGGCAGGTTCTTCTTCTCCTCTACTGTCCGTTGACATGCCTCACAGTTTCTGACCACAGCTTCCACCATCTTATCGATCCCAGGAAACCACACCTTCTCTCTAATTAGCTGCTTGGTCTTCACCATACCCTGGTGTCCCCGATGGGCTAACTGCACAACCTCCATCTGCGCCTTTTCGGGAATTACCAAGCGTGGTCCTCTCAAGACCAAGTTGCTCTCTGTTACTGTTAGTTCTTCTTTTATGTGGTTGAAAGGCTTTAACTTTACGTGCTTCCATAGATGTCTGCAAAACTTCTTGTCAGGTCTTCGGAGGGCTGCAATCAGTAAGTCCATTTGTTCATCATCTTTGTAAGCCTTTTGAACGTCTTGCAGCGTCATAGCCTTCGGCGTAGCACACCTTACTAAGAACGACACATACTCTTCGGCGGCAACGGCTTCTTTCGTGGGACTTCCTTCTTTCGTTGAAGGTGGATGTCTGGACAAATAATCCGCCGGGTTCGTTTTACCTGGGATATGTTCCACGTCAAAGACGTAATGTTGCAGCCTGAGGCTAAGCCGTTCTAGCCTTGCTGATAGCTTGGCGCTTGCATTCTTGAGTATTGACACCAGAGGTAGATGGTCGGTTTTGACGGTGAATCTTCCCCCCGCCAAATAGACACGAAAACGTTCGACCATCGACACTATGGCCAGCATTTCTTTGTCGATTTGCGGATACCTCTTTTCCGTTGGCGTCAGCGGTCTGCTGTGGTATGCCAAGATGCTGTGATCCTTTTTGTCCCTGGTTTCCTGGACTAGAATTCCAGCAACTCCCTCTGGTCCAGCGTCTGTGATGACGTACGTATTCTTTCTGTCGTCGAAGTACGCCAGTGTCGGAGCGTGAGACATCTCTTTTCGGAGCCTTTCGAGGGCATCTTCTTGCTCTTGATTCCATGAGAACTCAACATCCGTGTGTGTGAGTCTCCTCAGGGGCTCCACAATTTCTGCTAACCGGGGAATGAAGCGACTGCAGTAGTTCACCATCCCAAGCAAGCTCTTTACTTCGGCTGCATTTCTTGGAGAAGTCATTTCTGCCACTGCTCTCACTTTTCCTGGGTCAATGGTGACTCCCTGGGCAGAAAAGACATGGCCGAAGAATTTCACACTCCGGGAGCCCAACACACATTTTTTCAAGTTTAGTGTAAGCCCTGCTTCTTCAAGGTTCTTTAGGACCAAACGCAATCTTCGATCGTGTTCTTCTATAGATCGACCGGATACCAGAATATCATCACTGATGTTGATGATTCCGTCTTCATCGGGTAGAACTTGGCTGATGGCGTCCTGGAATATCTCAGCTGCCGCATTGACTCCAAACAACAGCCTTTTGTACCTTCTTAGACCGCAGTGGGTAGAGAAAGTAGTTATTCTCCGTGACGACTCCTCTAGTTCTAGCTGATAATATCCTTCATTCAGGTCCAACTTGGAGAAATATGCTGCGCCATTCAGTGTATTGATAATGTCTTCAACCGTGGGCATCACGTGCCTCTCTCGAGCGATAGCCCGGTTAGCTTCTCGCATATCAATACACATTCTTATCGCTCCTTCTGTGTGTGGTTTGGGAACCACAACAACCGGTGAGACCCAAGGGGTAGGCCCTGTGACGCGCTCAATGATGTCCATGTCTTCGAAGCGAGTCAGCTCGGCCTCCAATGCTTTCCTCATTCTGAAAGGAATTCGGCGATGTTGTTGTGCGACCGGCTTGACGTTGCTTGATATTGCCAACTTAACTTGAAAATTCTTTAGTTTTCCAAGTCCTTCTAACAACTTCGGAAACTCTCTTCTGGCATCTACTGATGTTTCCTGGCCCACCGACTGTACGATGCTGATGAGGTTGAGCTCCGAGGCTGTTTGGTAACTCAGCAATGATGCTTGTGGCCCTTTTACTACGAATATTGGTGCTCGTACAGATTTTCCTTGAGTCTTGAATGTCGCTGTGAATGTTCCCATGACAGGAATTTCTTGCTCCAGTCCATACGGAACCAATCGTGTTCTTGTTTCTTCCAGCGTTTCTTGGAAATGCTCGCTCCAAGTCTGCTCTCCTACGACGTTTACTCCTGACCCAGTGTCCAAGAAAAAGTCCACGGGCGTTTTGTTCACGATTACTGTGATTACTGGGAGGTTGTTTATGACACTCTGTACGTGGAACACAGACTCTTCCGAACTTGCTTGTCGGAGCGAGGACTGAGGTTTGGACGACGTAGTGAGAGACTGTATCGTTGCTGTGCCCTCTGCTGTGCTTCGGCACCACCTCGCAAAATGGTTTCTCTTGTGACACTTGAGGCATGTCGCCCCCCATGCCGGACATGTCGTTTTGCCGTTCGGGTGGGGCCAGCTTCCTCCGCATCCTCTACACCTTTCAGCCCTTCTTTTGTCTCGTGCTTTATTCTTCGGACGAGTGCTGTGCGTTCCTTTCTTGGTTTCTATCTTCTGCACTGAGTGAGACTGTGCTGGATTCTCTATGCTGGTGGCTTGGACTTCAGCATTCTCAAGGCTACGACCAGTCGCTAAAACTTTATCCAGTGTGACGTCAGTTTCTCGTAGTGCTGTGCGACGTAGTCTCTGTGATGTGGTGCCCTCTATAATCTGAGAGAGAAGCTCCTTGTCCACGTCTGTGAATTCACACGTTGTACTGAGCTTTCTGAGTCTGACGTGGAACTGGTCCAGTGTTTCTCCTGGGTTTTGCCGTGCAAGGCGGAATACGTGGCGTTCGTACACAACATTCTTCTTTGGGGCAAAGTGTTGCTTCAGACAAGCAACAGCAGTGTCATAGTCTGATCCGGTATTGGAGAGCGTATTAAAAATATCGTATACTTCTTCACCGGCATAATGAAGTAACGTAGCACGTTTGCGAGATGCGTCTGTAACGTTTGCTGCCAGAAGAAAATTGTCGAAGCGTGCTTGCCATTTTATCCAACGCTGTGCAAGCGATGTTGCGTCGCTGTGTGGGTCAAAGGGCGGGAATGGAGGTAGAAGCGTCTCCATGTGCTCGGTGCTGTTCTTGTGGCGAGTCCTACGTGGTTGCCGTTTGCTGTGGGTTATCTTGCGCAGGAAAATCTTGAGATCTTCGGGTTAGAACCCTCGTCGCCAGTTTTTGTAGTGTCTCCGTCCCGGTTGTGTCAAAGGTACGACTGAACAAAGGCCCCAAGATCGCCTTGCTCCATACCGTTTATTCCAGATAAACAAAAAGTGTTCTTTTACACGCGCCGTCCCCGACGTCGTCGTCTTCTCCAAAACCCAAACACATCATCCTCTTCTCCGAGGATATAAAATAAACAACACTACAGGAACGACGAGAAGAGCGAAGCAGGAGTCAGTATCTCGAATCAAAGAGCTCCAGAAACCTCGCGACATCCATTAATTGAGGGTCTTTTTCGGCCTGGCAGGACACGTTTGGGCGTTCATCAGAAACTACACTACTATACCCAAGTGCCTCCTAGGGCTGACTCGAAAGGATGTCCCTTTCACCTGGTCTCCAGAGTGTGAAGCCGTGTACCAACACCTTGTCGAAAAGATATAATTCGACCCTGTACTCACTCTGCCGGACTTCGCATTACCGATGAAAGATGGAAATCACTGAAAAGGTTGGCCAGCTGTAGGATTCGAACCCACATCTTCTGGATCACCGTTCGAGTTCAAGGCAGCTCCCGTTATGGGACTGGCATCTTATTATACCAGAAGCGCTTTAGCAATTCTCTGTGGTTGGTTACCACTCGTACACTTTCTGTAACGCCGAAGTCAAATATACCACAACTGAGAAAGAAGCGTTAGCGGTCGTTCGGGCTCTAGACTATTTCTGCTCATATTTAAAGGGCGCAAGTTTCAACAGCTTACGGACAACAAGGCGCTCTCTCACCTCCCCTGAAGGGTTGCAATGTGGATATGCGAGCTGCAACACTTCGATTTTGAAGTATCTCATCGGAGTGCCTCAGAGCTCACAGATGCGGGTGCCTTGTCTCCCTTGGCCATAGACACGGCAGGAAAACACACCGAACCTAACGAGGAAGTAAACACTCACAAGCAATGGTAGGGATCCGAGCAGTCGCAGCCCGTGGATGGCAATGTTCACGTCCCAGTCATGCTGATACCGAAGGTCCTCCAACTGTATCATGAGAGCCAGGGTTCCGGTGGGCACGACGGCTTTTGGCGGGCGTACAATAATCTTGCCAAGCGCTTCACTTGGAAGAACATGAGAACAATGGTACAAAAATACGTGTCTAGTTGCCATGAATGCTAAATACACAAGGTCAAGTAGAGAAAGTCTACCGATTTCATGGTCCTACCGAACACTCCGCAATACTATTTGAAGTGATTCACGTCGACGCTGCAGAAATAAAGAAAAGGGGGAAGGAGTGTCCAGGACACAGGCATTCCTCCTTGCTATCGAGCAGTGCACGCGGATGATCGCAGCCCGCCCTGGACGGGAAGATGCCGAGCGCGTAATGAGCCTCCTCGAACGGGATATGTTCAGAAACACAAAGGTTATAATCTCGGACGAAGGTCCAGCGTTCCGAAGCCGGAAGCTCAAGGTGTGGGCACAGGCACAGCAGAGAGGAGCAGAACGAGCCATCAGAGGCATTTAGCACTACATATCAGTTTATTCAGAGCACAGAGGATGATGCAAATGTGCTTTTGAAGGAGCGGTCCATCACCACAACAGGTCACGCACAACCACGTTCGGTTGCAGCCCTGACTACGCTGCGTTCAAAATGGTTCCATTTCTCTTTGCAGATCCTCCGCTCAGTATCACACAATGGATCCGATTGGAAGAGTATCTCAAGACTACACAACAGTGTGAAAAACATCGCCTAACTATGAAGCGGAACTTGGATAAACGATACAACAATTTCATACCGCACATTCCAGTTGGCAACCGCGTCCAAGTTCGACTAAGCCTACCTTGTACGCGGGCCCAATATGAAGGGTCATACGTCGTTCCCGCGACTGTGCGTCAGAACGGTGTATTGAAGGTTATTGGCTACAGGCAGTGTTGTACATATCGCCGTTACAAGTAACGCCGTTACTGTAATCGATACTTTTTCGGTATCGGAGTGCGTATCGCGATACTTTTTAAAATTGGTATCGGAAGAGTATTTACGTTACAAATTTATGGTAACGCGATCTCCGTATCGTTACCGATACCGATACTTTTTAGTGCCCCACCCTTTCTTCACCGACGACATTTCTCACTCTTGTTCATTGTCAACGGTTCGCCTAGCCCTCGACAAGAAGCCTGTGGACATGTCCAAGTGCTCCGTAACCGGAATTATAGAATTACTATACCAAACACATGTTCACTGCTTTTCTTAGAAACTGGACAAAATAACCACAACAAAAGAGTTGAGATCAACGAACAGAGGTCAAGTCATTGACAGTACGCTCTGGATTCCACTGCTTAGCTGCCGTGTCGCACTGAGTCACTCTCACATATACTGTGGTATTGTTAACTTCGGATAGGATTCCTTGGTAATCGGACCCCAGGGTGTGTGCGCCTGACACTAACGTAATTGTCATACTGGTCTCTGCCAACTGCCGGAGAGACCACGGCCTGAAAGGATGGCAGAAGACGAGTTCCAGAACGAGCTATTGATAAAAGTCTGCTGTCTTTTTACTGCAAAACTGTTTACGTAAGCGATACAGTATTTCTGTGTTGCATCATCTTCGTGTTTCAAACAAAAGTATCGGGCAAAGTATCGCGTTACTTTTTTTTAGTAACGGTAGCGGTATTCGTTACTTTAAAAAAAGAAGTATCGTTATCGGTATTTCGATACTTTTTACTCAAGTAACGAGTATCGGTATCGCGATACCATATTTCGGTAATGCGTACAACACTGGCTACAGGTGGTCTCGACGAACGCGCGAAATGGTCGCCATAGGCAACGTCATCCCGTACCATACATGGGGGACGGTCAACAATACGGGGGAGAACGTAGAGGTAGAACGTTGATGATGATGAGGAAATAAACACTATTGAGGCACGTTTCCCAGGAGAACGGCTGTGGATTTCCACTGCTCCTGTACCGTAGCAGTTGTGCAGTTAGGTAACTACGATAGCACTACACGGCATGTCAGTAGAAAACCGTAACCTTTACTTCACGTCGAGACTTTTGCCTCCTCTGGTAGGCTTACCGCTCTGAGAAAGAACGGGAAAAATAGGATAGCATATAGCGTGTAGCATATGTTTGTAAGTCAAACGCCGGCAAGCGAGTACTGGACAGCAATGAGCGTACAGAAAGGTGGAGAAACAGGAAGGCTGCTGCCTCATAAGAAACACATGCAAGTGAAGGCAAACGAGAACCATCACATGCGCTTCGCGTTTCGTCCACAACAATATCACAAACATTGTTGCCAGGGGAAGGGTGCAACGCGTGGATATAACAAAATAAAGGTAAATAAATGTAGTTATGGTGTCCTTGCTCATACGGATCAGGCATTCTATATACCGTTTTGCTAAGGAATTTTGTTATGCTTTGTTTCGTCGTTAACGTTTGAACCATCTCATGTAGCCAAAGGTGGGATAATAAATGTCTAATCGACGTCTAAATTTGGACGACTGATAGGTCTAATAGATGTGTCTGAATGGCCCCTTAGTGTCTAGACGAGTTCATCTAGCCTTCCTCTAGCCTAGCTAAGGTTACACCACCTAGACGTCTCAACCTCCAGCGTCTACCAACAGCCCGACTTCAGACCTTTTATATTCCAGGCCGAACCGGCTTCTAGCCCTGTACGAGCCCTTAATACACAAAGCCCAAAACACTTTGATTAGCGTCAATAAATGATGCTAATGAGTTGCAATCAACAGCCTGCTCTGGCAAACAATTCCAGGTGGCGATCGTGAGAGGAAAAAACGAGTTCCTTAAATAATTAGAACGAAAATAATAAGGCTCAATGTATTTAGTGTTTTTGTTTCATGAGCGTCCCCTATTAATTATTATAGTGTAAAATGATGGATCAATGCATGACTGACCGTTAATGATTAACCAGAGTGTCTCTAAACGTTGAACTGCTACTCTATTCGTTCACATGGAAACGTCTACTGGTTCGAGCAGCTGCGTGGATGAATCATGACGAGCGAATTTATATAAAGCAAAACGAATTGCCTTTCGTTGCCTTGGAACACTAGAGCGTACTCGTAATTGACTGGATGGTGTCTTGTTAATTTCAACCATCAGGAAGTGGTTCCTAAGGTATAACGATAAACACCATACAAGCTTATCATTTTTGAATATGAAATGCAATTTGTACAACAGCTTAGTGTGCGATACTTTCTCAAACACTATTTCCATATCCAAGACCATAACATCGACCTGTTTCCGCCTGTCAATGGATTGCGATAGATGGTGAACAAATTCAATCAACTGATAAGTAGTAGAGCGACCCCTTCTACATTCATAGTGAGAATCACGGATTATATGATGGTTACTTATGAATACAGATACGTGACTACTAAGGACACGTTCGAAGAGTTTACAGCATGTTGATGTTAAGGCAATAGGTCGATAATTTTCAACGCAATGACAAATCACCCTTTTTTGGTATAGGCGACAAGGGGAAATTTTGCGCGGTCTACGCAGACCACATAGCCGTTTACGTACTCCGCTGCCGCATATGTACTCACTGCTTTGAGTAAGGCGGGGATAAAAGTGAACTTCCGGAAGAGTGCTTTCTTCCAGGAGAGGGTGACATTTCTTTGCAGGGTACTGGACGGAACGACGAGAAGCACGTCGTTGCACGGCAACCTTAGCTACTCTCCAAGCCTGTGGAACTAATCCAGATTCATATATCTTTGTATATATGACTTGAAGGTACAAACATACCCACTCAGCATATCGCTTAAGAAAGGCATTCGTAATGTGAGTCAGCTTAGCGGCTGCGGCAGCGGCTTTATCACTACGTTACTACGCCAGAATTTATGTGGAGACTCAGCTATAAACCTACTTAACGTCACTATAACTATAAACATCAAATCTCCTATCGCGAATTCTTTCTCTTAATTCTCTCGGACGTGCCCTAATTTGGGCTGTGTTAGAACACGATTGCTTTGTCAACCTGTTCAGTCTACGCTTCAAATGAATAATATGACGGTTAATCCAAGGACTTTTCCTACCGAACTGTTTCTTTTTAACAGGAACGGCCTCATAGACACAGTGACTCACAATATTGTAAGAAAGCGCCCACAGCTTATTACTGTCACACTTCGAAGATTTCTCGAAACAAACTCTCGAATCCGTATGCCCAATAATCTAAAACACAAACTCTATTAGCATAATTAAAGTCATGAATCAATAAACCGGTCATTGCGTGTAATGTTCGGCACCAAGTCACAAGTTATCGTAACAATGGAATGGTGAGACAAGCCACTAATTGTTTCACAATAAAAAGCATATATATTCTGGCTTACAAACATTAAATCCAAAATTGATGCCGTGCTGGAGGTCACCGTGGTAGGCCCTGCACACACTTCTCTATTAGCGGAGAGATTGTCCTGAGCTTCTGTCGTCTATTTCACTTCATGTGCCGTCTAGTTTCACCACAGCCTACCCCACCTTTTATGTCATTACGCATCGCAAACTTAACCCTTTAATAAGAATTGCGCTCGATTAGCTCGAACGTTAATGGCTGCGTACGGCGGCTGCGAACGTTAGGCTGCGTTCCAATACCCCAGTTAGTCGACTGCTTAGCGATCTAACCGGAAGTGCCGCCATGTTAAAGGTCAGATATGCCGATTTTGAAGTGCCGCAGAACTGAGCGATAGTCGCGCTGTGTGTTCATTACCGAACACTGAATATGTGTGCGAAATATCTTGCTCCAACTGTTCGTAGTTTTTTTAGAAAACAGTTTTTTTAGTTCCCACGCCCGGCCGTCAGACCGTCGGCAAACCCTGCGCACGGGCGCACCGACGTCACTGCTCTCGGTTTATCTGTCTTGGGCTTGGCATGGACTCTTGGCTTGGCTGCTTGGCTTCTTTCGTTTCCTCTAGTTTCCTCCTCTGTGCATCGTACATAAGCGAACAGCTGTTATGTTGTTGCTAAGCCGGAAACAAAGCATGTGAATGTTTTTTTTTTTTTTTTTTGGCACAACGTCCTTTGGAAAGTGCACTTCCTTGTTCTGACCTTGCCTTTTATGGGCTGGAGCGATATGATTCGTAAATATGCCACGGCGAAGTTGTCGAAGATGCGAGAGTGCTACGCTGTTAGAACAATACATCGGTGCATTAAAGTGTTACCTATTATAAGCTGCCAAAAGACCAAGCAGTGCGAAGCTCTTGGCGGACAGTGGTGCCTGCTAATTTCCACTGCAAGGATTTCGTCCACGAATGTTATCATAGGTTACGCGCGACTCCAGAGGCAATTTGGAATCTCTGCACGAAATCGTCTGATGAAAATCCGAGGTGCCCGACGCATAACATTTTGAACGTGCCACGGAGGATCAAGGCAAAAAACGAGAGCAAAAAATGGTAAGTCGAGGTTCAGATATAAAAAATAGCAAGCTTAATGAATCGATTGTGCAGCTGTCCTACTGCGCTTACTCTGATATAACCACGATTAACAACACAATAGTACTATTGATAATCTAACTTCTGAATTATCACAGGTGCACGCTGCAGGCGGAAATGAAGCATGATCTGGCTTGCATCTGGTCATGAAGAAATTGCTGACACGTTAGTTGCAGTCCACCTCCACCAACAGGTATGACAATGTGATGTTATAATTTGAGTATTCATCTATGTTCAACTTTTCATGTGCACTCGCATGCAGACATCTTGACATCACTTTTAAATCTGCCCTCAAAGTTACAGCCTGTGCTTTCAGGGTGGAAAACAAAGGTCGCCATTCCGATTAGCTGCTCTCTCCCAGTCCAAGCACTTTTGTGTCTGGACACTGGTTCCTGTGGATGGGGTGTTACAAGCTTCACTGTCTGATATAGAAGGTACATTACATTAGTTCAGTTAATTTGTGTTTTGCACATTTTTGTTACTGTTAGCTGGATTACTGTTGGACATACAATCCTTTGACACACCGAAGCTGATGTCGCCTCTGATAACGTTTTAGAATTTTCAGTGTCATCAACGTCCATTGAGGAAGGTGCCTTTACTATCTATGAATATTTAACTGAAGAACAGCCCAGAATTCATGTTAACATTGTCTACTCTTAATTATTCACTATCTGTTTTCTGAGAGCTAAGAAAAATGGAAACTATTTATTTGTCACAACTTCACACTGGATACTGGTGTGGTACTGGCTTGACATGTAAGCTAAAATACCTGGATTCTACAATAATTGTGTTCAACTTGGTGCATTACCGTGGGCAATGCCACATTCACTACATTTTTAGTGGGTCCGGTGCACAAATACTGTGTGCATACTGCATACATACATACTGTTCGATAGGCAAAAATACCTGAGCAGTGCTGTGTAGCCTTTTTACCCAAAGTCCATACTCTTACTGCAAAGTCACAGTACGTAGAACAGCAATGTGCAGGTATGCTGCGATAGAGATTCACAACAGAAAGAAGACTGTTGAGAGCATCTAAATTTTAATGAGACGAGACTTTCGTGCACAAGGCTGCTCTTTTTAATGTCTAACATGAAGTTACAAAATCCCAGAATATAAAAAACATGTTGTAATGTAGAGAGCGAGGGGTGGTACAGACATAAAGATAATTATATAATCATATATAATAAAATAAAAAGGGGGTACAACTGCCCCCTCAACTGAACTCGACAACTCAATAACTCTACTTATTCTCTACCTTACAACATGTCATATATTCTGGAATTTTGTAACTTGGTGTTAGACATCAAGAAGTACAGCCTTCTGTGCAAAAGTATTCTTTCTGTTGTGCACAATCATTATGCAGTAAATGCGACTATCCATTTCTTGTCATTAAATGCTTTCCCTTTCTTTCTTTCTTTTTTTCTGCAGTGATGAGCATCCATAAGGACACATGCCAGAAAGGGAGTCTCTTTGGGATGACAAACCCTCATCACCTCATGAGGATACAATGGTTGACGAATGGTTCTCAAGCACATCGAAACTTCAAACAAATAATTCATGAAAAAGCCAGTCAGTGCTAGCACCAGGAATTGAACGTGGGCCATCCTGCTACCAGTCAGAGATGTTCAGTGGTGTAGCCACGGCGGGGCTAGGGGGGGCTTGAGCCCCCCCTACCTGCCACGGACCGACCCACACAAATCGTCCAAATCCGAGAACATAATATATGGGGGGGGGGGGGGCAGTGTGACGCGAAAGTTCTTGCAGTTCATGGCGTCTATCTAAGAAGCATTCTTGAATGGTTTTCAAAGTATGAGCTTTTCAAAATACTTCCAATCTCCACTTCATTGGTCATGACAGCCTATACATGTAATCATACTGTGAACGTCTAAATCAACTATTTCGTTCCCTTTTTTAATCCTCAGTTTGAAGTGTGCACAAGTATGTGTGTGTTGTCGACACAGGATCAGCGGGGGGGGGGAGTTTTCGTATTGAGCCCCCCCTACCTTTGAGGTGGGGCTACGCCACTGGCGATGATACATTTCAGGCGCTCATTGACTTTTGGTGAATTACTTGTTGACTTTGTCCCAAGGTGGAGCTCGCTACAGCTCATTTGCTATCTGTTAATGTTGTGGCGTGTGTTGCGTTTTTCTCTTTGTGCGTTCCAGACTCAGAACGGTTAATTTGGATCAGGTCAGGTACGTTTCATTTAGACATGGGAAACATAAAGTGGTGTTTCTCAACACAACTTAGCAGTGGTCTTCATGCCATACTGCTACGGCCATTAAGCGTGAATAGAAACCTAGCCAGAGCAGCTGATACACAGAGAGAACATAGCCCGTGTGTGTTTGTCTTTTCCACCGCAGCCCTTGGGTTTCCTCCCTGATGGCTACACATGTCAGGGATAGGTTTCAGAACCGGTAGTTCCCGCCAAGTGTGAATTGCTTTTCAGGGGATCATCACGCTGGCAGATGAAACATATGGTTGAAATTATTTGCAGGACAGGAATTGCGCAGCTTCACACAAATACTACTACTACGACGTAAGAGTGGTTTAAAATCTATATTTTTTGTGTTCCTGACATTATCGCACAAGATGTAGTATCCACTATGATCCTTTATGTGGGGGGTATGTACAGTGCAATCAACAGATGCTATTTACAAATCTGTGTTTTCTACTGTGTTGAAATGGGGTAGTTTGTATCTGAGAGCCATAGTGAAACACAGGCCCTCGAGAAACATGGCAACACAGCAGGGACTCTGGATGCTGCCTAAATTTCCAGAACACACAGCTCAAGGCAGAGGTTAAATAACAAGTGGTTAGAGAAATCCAAGATAGTTGCATCCGTAAGCAGTCCGCTGTTGGATTTGCTTCTGTCAGAGATGCGTTATCTCAAAGGGAACGCACGGACACACTCAGAATGATACTAGGGCTGCCTGTGAAATAGAATGAGGAGAGGGAAAGATATATAACCCTTTTTCTTGTCTGTTATTCTATTGGTTAAATTGTCATTTTCTTAGCAGCATATGTGTATATTCCAGAGTCTGCTAATAAATATATCAGTTTAGAGCTAGCAGTCGCATTGTAGATGTCTCATCCTGCCCTTGGTTGCTTGTGATTCACTATGGCCATGCTTGCTAATGCAAAAACAGAAAAGAAAAAAAGACAATAGAAAAACACGAAAAGAGCGACCTAAAAAGCTGCCTGTTCTAGAGCTCACATGGAGGCAATGCAATGAGGTAACATGTTCCATTCATGAACTGTGCATAGTAGTACATATCACAACGGCAACCGATTATTCAGATTTTTCTTGAAGTACTTTGTTTTTCTTTTAGCTTTGTTTGCACAGTCTATTATTGGAGCTTTATGTGATTCCCCTCTTCAGATACTTTAAGATTGCTGATGCTGTGCAGTTTGTTAATTTTGAAACTGTACTGTGCTGAGGTACAAAAACAGAATTGTCATATCCGCATTTGAGCACATAGGAATAATTTGTAAGTACTTTACTTGTTGACATTAATTAACAGGTCACAACATTGTTGATTTATAGAAAATGTAAATAAATATATTTATTTGCTTGCCAAACAATGCACAAATGTCTTCTTTTCTAGTGAGATATTCCCTGTTCACCAGACATAAATGTGGAAAAGTTAAAGGGGCACAATTATGGTAGAGTCTAGCGTTGCTTTTTGCCACTTCACATATATGCACTGTTATTCGTGTGCACATGTAGGAATAGGAAGGTAGAGGATGCGCATAAAAAATTTCGTATGCAGCCACACATATGGTTCAGAAGATTAATTAGATGATGTCCAAGCATATATAATTGTGCTTCATGTGCAATGGGTATGCTAACGGATTGCTTCCATGAAGCCTTTTTATTTATTTTTTATAAATTATTTTTATAAATGTTATTTTTTATTTTATATAAATTTCATATTACATATTGTATACTTATATTTTTATAAATTAAAAACTCAAGTTACACGGCCCTTTTTAAATGGTTTGGTAACGTGTCTCTCACTGTAAAGGTAAGAGGCCATTGAGAATGCTGCAGACAAGGTTGCAACTTACATATTGCTTATCACGTCCTACATACAAAGTGATTTGTACAATAATTCCTGAGCACGGAATTAATCCCGAGGCTGGCCAGTGATGTCACCCACGACGACAAGTCACATAATTGCCTTTAATACTTTTACACCCCATGGGTTGAGTTGTGAATTGAAAGAGCACTCTACAGAAGGATAAGGTGCACCTGATTTCTAGGATCTATGCTATGCCCTAACTCTTCAGGCACTACATTTCTAAGTGGCAATATGGGCTCTGGTACTTCTTTTGCGTCTGCATAGTGTGCAACCACATGGCTACTGGAGCTTTCGTGTGCATGTTTTTGTGCGACGGTGTTCATTACAAACAATATCCAGATGTTAGACATAAAATGCAGTAGTTTGTAGCGTACCACACAACGCAGCGTGATATGGGAGTGCGTGATTCAAAGAAAGCTTCTGGAAAATGCACAGAATCTCACAAAAAGTTTAAAATGTGATTTGTATTTAGTTTTACGTCTTTCGTCGTTACATACCGTCGTCGACGCTGTTGCACATTGATAAATCGTACGTAAAACTTGTCCCATAGCAGTATGCGGTTTCTCAAATACATAGCAAAATTTTCCTGCAGTAATAAAACGCTGTCGGCATTTTCTTGCTGACACGGCTGTCGAAACGTCAGCCTCTACAATGGACAAGTGCTGTAAAGGGGCTAACGCAGACGCGACTTGATACAAATTGTACGTGCTCACAAAACACAAACGACGAATTCCAGTCACAACATCGCACAGAGGTTGGTTCGCGAATGAGTTCGCAGCTGCTGCACTGTTTACTTATCGCGGAACGGTGGAACCCGGCTGTCCGCCATCTTCAAGCACAGATACGTGAAGCCGCGAGAAGCCGTAGCTGAAATCCACTGACAAGTACGAAGGCGCGTACACGTCACAATGCCCGTTCGGGCGCATTTACGTCATAAAAATGGCTGCGCCCATGTGTGTTTCGGAATGAATTACCTATTTTTTTGACATGGTACTGTACCGAACTGAGAGAATGAAAGTGTATTTTGGGGAGAGCTGGATGTGGGCTTTCAGAATATCACAACCGTTTCGACTATTTGGGATATCGGCATAGCTGACCTTTAAGCTTCGTTCCAAATCTCCTATCGCGAGGCCACCTGACTAGGCAGCTCAGTAGACCCCTTTGCTTGTCACTATTGGAACAGGCTTGCATAGCCGAGGCGCCTGTGGCACCATCTCGTTGCTCACGCAAGAAATGCGTACGGCGCAAGCGCAGAAGGTACTAGCGTTTCCCGCTGTCAGCCATCCCGGCTGCCAGATGGTCTGGCGTATAACTAGACTGCATCGATGCGCACTAGACGGTAGCTGACTGAATAGCGGACTTGGCGAGATTTGTAACGAGACTTAGCATGTTAACACTTCCGGTTAGACCGCTAGGCAGTCGACTAACCGGGGTATTGGAACGCAGCCTTAGTCCTCAACATGTATCGATATATTTGCTGATACTCGAATGTTTCTGACGATTCTTACAGAGGTTACTCGACTTATTTCGTGATTACGTGATTACTGTTGTTACTCCCGTGTTTTATAGCTCAAGCTACTGTATATGTTGCGTGTATTGAATATTATTATTCGCAATCTTCTTTTTTCTTGGGCACCTTTTTCTGTTTTCGTTGTTTGTAGTGATTACGTGTGCACTGTTATGCAGACCTTTACTGGCTGTTTACGGGCACCTCAAAAATAAATAGAAATAAAAATGTAAAAATAGCAATGGTTATTGAGGTCATAAGGGTCTAAATACTTTTCCAGATTTGAAGTTGTCGTTGAGTGTCACACGCGCTCTCTTCATGTTTCTTTCTCGTTCCTTCGCCTTGCTCAGCTCAAATCTTTGATGCACTGGATGTATACACCTGGAAACCAACAGCCAAAGAAATAATGCAAAAAAGAGGAAGAAACAGAGATGCTTGACTCCCGTATTAGAGTCAAACACACTTTTTTGGAAGTATGGATTAAATTATTCACCATTTCATTCCATTAAGCATGTTGACTTTGGCTGAACACACTAGAAATATTTCAAGTCTGTTGAACGCAGGTAAAGAAAGAATGTCATGTTGGCTCATCATCAACACGGGCGCGAAAATGGTTCATGATACGTGCACAGGTGTCTCCCCTAGCATAACATGCCTCATTCTCTTGCATGCAGAACACAAGAGGGGCTTTCGGCTGTAAATATTATTGCAAGAAAAAGCCTCACCAGATCGCCGATCGTCCTGATGGTCATCAGTGTCTGGTAAGGTGGAATGAATCTTTCGGGATGATAATTGAAGCGTGACAGATTCAGAAACGGATAACCTCATAGCGCGTCAGTTCTCGCTCCTTAAAGGAGCACGGAGGTCACCCTCAAAATATTTTTTTTTCTCGGTGCGACGTCTTCTGCAACGAATAAAGTGGGCCCCTGCGAAAGAACAATGAGCTAAGGTGATCTACACAGGACGCGCAAGGCTTTGTTGCGCCCACCTTTCATAAAACCCTCTCCACCTGCAAAGAGCGCATCGGCGAACGAGAAGACGTCGTGACGTATCACTTGTTCTGGCACATGACCAGTGACGTCCAACGGCACAGCTCGTGCATGTATAGACGACCCGCACCCCTACGTCATTGATTACGTAGGGCCGCCGCCCAAAGCATGCTGGTGGGCACTAGCAGCTTTAGCAGCCTATCAGCCGACGCGCTTTTCGCGCTTCATGCCCGTCAATGCAAAATATAACCTCCAACCAGTCTTCTTGTGAGGTCACGTGTTTGAAAGCAGAGGGTCTTCTATAAACGGCACGGGAGCCGGGAAGAAAAAAGGAAAAGGAAGAAGCACCGAACAGTTTCTACGTCACGCGATGTTCGTGTCTCTCGTCCGCGACTGCTCTCCCCGACTGTGTATTGTAAATTTTGTTTTATTGCGCAGTGACAATAGACGACCTGCATCCGTACGTCATCGATTGCGTTTCGCCGCCGCGCAAAGCATGCTGGTGGGCACCTATCAAACATATCAGCCTTTTCGGCCTATCAGCACACGCCTTTTTCCCACCTCGTGCCTACCAAAGCAAAATATAACCTCGAACCAGTCTGATCGTGACGTCACTTGCTTGTAAACAGAGGGTCGTCTATACAGCGCAGAGCGAAAATATTTTACACGGTGACCCCTTGCGGACAGATAAGCAGATCAAGCAGGGTTTCGAGCCATGTTGAATGTGACTTCCATGCTCCTATAAATTGCTGACGAAATCTCGTGATATCATGCCCATGCTGAAGTTCAATCCATTGTGCGTCCTTCTGTATGTTGAGGTTACATTGTTTCTGATAAAAAAATTGAGAAATCGATTGCAGGGTGTTTATAAGGAGAGAAAAATAGGTCAGGACACCACTTAGGCATAATACATGCATATAGACAGTCGAAATGCCGTGATGCCGAAATACAAGCAGTGCAGTTTGTGCAAGGGCAGGAAATTGAATCTAAATTTAACCGAGAGCGAGACCTTTCCGTTGAACATCTTTGTCCGTGCTGTAAGATGTCATGCACTGCTGTTGAGAAACAATATGAAGAGCATTGAGTGAGCGGACCAGCCACTAGTAATTAAAACTACAATTCAATTCGGAGTATTATACCAGTGTGATGCGAAGGTGAGATCCCTGATGTGAAATAAGGGTGGTCTCGGTTTATGCCGTGGCACTTTGGCTTCCCTGAACTACTCGAGTAACATGTGTATATTTTTTACACATATGCTACAATGTATGGATATATTCTGCTATTTCAGAACCCCGCAACGGCACATACTGGTGGATGTTATGGAGGCAATTGCCATAAGAACTGGCACTTTGATGACTGAAGATATCGAGAGAGAAATCGAGAAATATCTAATTGTTTTGGTTGTCAATGCCTCTGTGGGATCAATAAAACCTATTTGCATGTTTATGCTCGCTTTACGTGCTCCTCTTCCTCAGTAGTATCGTAATTTTTGCCTTTAACTGGAGGGAATTTTATTGCTTTTTGCGAGAGAAACGCGCTTCCATATTGAATACCCAACTGGGATGCGTACTGTTTTGAACGGCGTCAGCTTCAAGCCACGGAGATGAGAAAGGCGTGTTACCGCAAACGAAGTAGAAGAGGACGGGCTCCTGAATACTAGCCCCCTCTCTGTAGGGTGGAGTCACCCTTTGTAGAAGCCAATGCCCCAAAGCCGCAATGTTGACGCCCACGCTTGCCATGCGTGAATCATGTGTACACATTTAACCAACTTTTTCAGACCTCATTTCCTATGTATTTGCTCAACTCTAAAATGTATCGTGTCGCCAAGCGTATTGCTCCACTTTTGTGAGCGTATCGCAATCTGTGCATGGAGTCAAGATGGCGGCTATTCGTTGCAGACGACACTGTTGTATTCACCCTATGCAGAGGGAGCTCTTGCTGAGGCACCCTATAGGTGCAGCGACTGTTAAAATCACGATCTGTGGATTTCTTATAGGTGACAAATGCAACGTCCACCCAGCTAAAACAATCTTGCAGAATCGCACACATCTATCTCAAAGGGTGTCTGAAGAAAATTTTATAGGATTATGAGACTCTCCTCATATAATTTTCTCAGACGATTCATCTGAGGGTTCCTACAAGGATTTCTGTTGGGGGGTTCTTAGCAGGATTTCGCTTACGGGTTCTCATAGAACTTTTAAGAAACTCTTCTAAGATTTTCCGATCAGTTCGTCTCAATATTTTGTGGGAAACAGCAGAGGCTAAAATGTTTCATTTCCTTAACTCTGTATTGATGTCATTGAGAAAACTCCGCATAGGCGGTACGGATGATCCCAGTGTTTTTGACGATGGAAAGTCAAATGTGGCTGTTCTTTGACACACTTGTGGTAAGCATCGGGATGATAACAATCTGGCTGCTTAGCAGGAAAGAGACCCCATTGTGTCTGAATGAAGAAACACGAAAAGGCAAGCACGTGTGTCGCGTGACATTCGACATACTGGTAAGAGAGCTCATTCAGAGAGGTAGAAAACGTCTAAAAGCCATGCCTGGATCGGTATTTCACACATACAGCAGCGTAGAGAGTATGTACCTCTTAAACGAGTAATTAGCCAACATTCATCAATTATTTCATTAATGAGCAACATTCGGGCAAAAGATAGACATCACAGCGGAGCACTGAGTGTGCAGACAGTAAGGGCAATGAAGCAAGGGTTCAAAATCAAGAAATTACTTTATTGAGCTCTGACCGCACAGGTCGGACAAGCACCTTCCGCCCCCTTGAAGTGGAGATCGAAGGTTGGCTGTCACATCCTAGTGTGGTTACAATGGCAACAGCCTGGCTGAGGACTCGCTTCTTATCATTGCGTTGACAGAAGACAACGGTGGCTTTTGCGCCAGGTGAGCTTGCAGCAATTGCAGCCGGACATATGCGACACCACTTCTGAATATCTGCATTTCTCATTCGTGTTGCGTCTATGCTGCCTGACCCTATGGTTAATGCAAAGTGGCGTCTGGCCGATGTATTCCAGAACCGAACTTGTCCCGCACTCTGTACAGTTTCCAAGTGGGGCAGAATTGGCAACAACATCCTGTTGAATCATCGATAGCTACGTATAGAGGGAGCATGGACGCACCGTGAGTTCCGGAATGTGCGGAACTGGAGGAACGCAGCATGTTAGACGTGGTCTCACGTTCGGCCAGCTGGAATTCGTACAAACCTGTCTCGCAGAGCCCCCCATGGCCCGCCAGGAACACAATGCTTTTGAAGCGAGTCTTCCGTGAGGCTGTTCAAATTAATACCCACGCTCGGATGCGTCCGCTAACCTTCTATCTCCATATAATTGGCGCTGAAGGGAGTCTTTCCAACCTCGCTGGCCCGAACTCAACACAGTAGTTGGTTGGTTCTGAGCCCTTGCGTCTGCATCCTCTTCGTCCTCAGACTGAAGGTTCTGTTGTGACGCATTTCCACCAGCCCTCCGTCAATTTTTCTTATTTTAAAGTGACAAGGTACAATGGGAGTCTATCTAACAAGAATAAACAAAAAACATAAAAGTGACTTCTGTTTGAAAATTCGTCATTCACTCCAGTGTAATTCACGCAATATGTGTTACTTAATGTTCTGTTCTGACGCATTTCCCACCAGGTCTCCGCCATTTTTTTTTATTTTAGAGTGAGAAGGCACAGTGGGAGACTATGTAACAAGAATAAACAGAAACATCGAAAGTGACTTCTGTTTGAAAATTCGACATTCATTCCACTGTAATTCACCCAATATTTGTTACTCGACAATCTGCTGCAAGTGCAATTCACAATACATCGGTGAAACCTCCAACACAATGAGAAAATTATATTACGGCCACAAATGTGATATCCTAAATGTCCGCCAAACTCCTGTCGCCATTCATTTCAGTCAACCTAACACGGTTTTGAACGATGAAAGATGAAAGTCACTGAAAAGGTTAGCCAGCTGTAGGGATCGAACCCACATCTTCTGGATTACCGTCTGGATTCTGGATGTGGGTTGGATCCCTACAGCTGGCTAACCCTTTCAGTGACTTTCATCTTTCATCGTTGATTTCTTAGGCAATTTGAGGCTTTGTTTGTATCTGTCCCTTCTATGTTGTTCCAGCCTCAGAACATCAGTTTCTCTCTTGTTCAACGGTTTTGAAGCTGATTTGAAATTTATATTGCTAGAATCTGGGTTCCGCACCGACACTAAACGTAAGAATAGAGAGTCCTACTTGATTTCTCAATTCGAGTGTCTCACACCAAATGGTCTGAATCTTAGTCCTGGCTCGTTATATCAGCTTATGTGAATACATAAGCTGATAATATTTATATACATATATACATAATTTAATAGTTAGATATCTATATTTATTTGTGCACAAATCTTGAATCTTCGTCGTCGTCTCTCTCTCAGTTAGATAATCCGTAACCTTCCCTTTTGCCATTCTGGGCCGCTCGTTTCCCATACTCCTGACCTCCCTTTCCGCGAAACTGGGTTGGCGAGCCTTTTTGTTCACAATAACACCTTTTACTGTTCTTAAACTGTTAGAGGTTACTTATCCGTCTGCCCAGCAATTCACTGTACACAGACATGTGGCACCAAATCTCCTTTCCCATTCCCTTTCTTTGTACAGCATTGTGTTTAGTCGTGTATACGTCTATACTATATATACTTATGCGTGTCACCACTTCACTTTGTACCTGAGGAAGCGTGGACCTAAACGCGAAAGGTTGTACAAATTAAACTTACACAAAAAATTATTCAGTTCCTGTATTTTGTTTATGTAATCTATAGGACTTGACTTCCCTCTTCGTATACGCTCCTTTTAACTAGGAAATATTAGGGACTCGGCATCACCAGCCTTAGTTACTGAGCGTGCAGTTATTTTCGTTGAGCGCTGCAGTTTCGTATTTGTTTCTCTGGGCAAGCAAGCCCGGGCTTCCCCATTTTGATAAGGGTATTTCAGCTTTGACGGGGCATTTGTGGACAAAGAAAACATTTGGACTCTGTATTTTGCTACGAAGTGCACTGTACAAGGCAGAAAACAGCATCAACCATTTCCACCAAGGTTATTAAATTTGTGATAAAGTACATATACCTTTTGTCACTGACGACTAATTTGGTGGCAAAGTTACTTGCGTGGCAGTTGTGCAATTTTAAGCACATGCTTAAAAAAATTAGGGTATGGGAAGTGCTGCCTGGTTGAACATGTGGAGTACACAATACAATAATTGGGGGTTTACGTCACGAGAAACTGAGTGTGGAATACAGAGCACAGTGTAGTGTTCCTTATTCCGGCAATGTTAGCACGGTTCAAGAAGTGCGAGATGTTGCACTACCCTTAATAGCATCTGTTGGGCCCAGCAAACAGGATACATATACCCTGATTTGAAGACACTATGCCTAACTCAAAAGCAGTATGCGATCGACCCGTACGTGTTTATTTGCGAAACTATTATGAATGAAATATGGCCTGTGTGGTATAGAACAATGCGCACACTCAAGTAAACATGCAAAAAATACGTATAAGTGCTCTCGATCTGCATGCCGCGGTGCGCTCTACGAGATAAACAACACACTACAAAACTACATCCAACAATTTATGTGCGGGGCAACTCTAGTGACCAACTTTCATTTAACCGACGAATGGTTGAATGAATGCAGTTCGAATGGTCACGATACATTCCTACGTCGTTCATTGCGGTCACGCTATGATGCTTCACAATATGTCTATCTCGTGTAACAAGCCTGGCAATAGCACGATGTGCATGGACAGAAATACGGTCTCTGTACGGACTCTGTACGGACCGGTACTCTGCAGGTATATGCTCAAAGGACCACCAAGGCTCACGTTGTTGCTCAATCGCTCCCATCCCTGCACTTGTAGTAAAAGCAGAAAACGGGTCGGCGTGAATGGCAGCTGAACGGTTGAACTGCGAAGTACTCGAGCGCACAATCACAATTTCACGCCGAAAATGCTGTTGAGGTGAGTTCGCAGTTGTTGTTCCCATCGTTCAATAGTTCTCGGGAATACCAGGGACGAAACGCTCATCGTAGCCGGCGGCCATAATTGGATTTCCTCGCAAACGGGAGAAGACGCCAGGGAAGTCGGAGAAAGCCTCAGCTTTCATCCAATCAGACGCACGATTCTCTATCTACGCAGACGGATCAGGTTTGTCTCATCTACGTCACAAAAATGGCTGCGCCCATGGCTTGTTTTGGTTTCGTTGACTAATTATTTTTCGTAATAGGAAGATGTAACGGCTCTGGCGTTACAGTGTAGGAACTGAGCCTCAGACAACCACACCCTGGTACGGTCAAGTACGAATAACCTTTTTTCTCTTTCCTTCTTCCTCGTCATCCTACATTACATTCTCTTCATCGTCTTCCCACATCCTACATCACATGCCCAGTTTTAAGAGGTGCCGACCCGGCATCGTATATACAATAATTACAGTGGGTACATTACATGCTATACATATTTACATCATAGGAGGCAAGAGGCCTCAGGTACGGCTTCAGTCTTTCAACATGAACGATGTCGCTCCAGGCACAGTCCTCAGTCTCGATTTCATAATTGACCGGAGACAGACGAGACACTATGCGAAACGGTCCGCGGAAGCTCTTGGAGCCCTTGACACCGGTTGGGGGCGACTTGAGGAGCACCAACTGTCCCTTCTCGAAAGTGATGTCCTGACGTCGCCTGTCAAAGTAGGACTTCTGTTTTTCTTGAGCCAGTTTGATGTTCTCGGCAGCCAGCCTCCTTGCACAGTTCAGCCTCTCATGAACCATGGTGGTGTATGTCGCCGAGTCTTTCAGCTCGGCGAGCTCCTGTCGGTTAAAGACAACATCGAGGGGCAGCACCGGATCGCGGCCGTACACAAGAAAGAAGGGAGACTGTTTGATGGATTCTTGGAATCCAGTGTTGTAGCAAAATACAACATAGGAGATTATGTCTGCCCACTTCTCTCCCCCCGCTGTTGCCAGCGTCATCATCTGCTTGATTGTCTTTGTTGGCCTGTTCACAAAGCCCATTAGCAGCCGGATGATATGCTGTGGTCGGGTTGTGCTTGATACCTCGATGTCGGAGGAACGATTCAGTTGACCGTGCCATCATCTGGGTTCCACGATCAGTGATTATTACTGCCGGGCAGCCGTGCTTGAGGACCAGACGTCTTTCAATAAAGTTCTGAATCGTAGTTGCCTCGATGTTTCTGACCGGCTTGGCTTCGACGAATTTGGTCAAGTAGTCTATGGCAACGATGACAAACTTGTAACGGCGCGACGGTTGGAACGGACCGATGATGTCCAAGCCCACGGTATGGAATGGAGCGTGCACTGGTATAGGTTGCAATAGACCAGAAGAGAACGTCGACAGCTTGTACCTCTGGCACAAATCGCAATGACGAACAAACGTCTTGACGTCGTTGAAGACCTTGGGCCAATAATACTTTGTGCGGATAGCCTCGTACGTTCTTCGGATTCCCATGTGTGCGCCGCAACTGCCTCCGTGGAACTCGTGAAGTACGTGGTCGATCAGGACTTGGGGCAGGCATACCAAAAACCGTCGGTGAACAGGACCCTGGGCGACTCTATAAAGCACGTTTTCATGGGACAGGAACCTTTTGAGCGCTCTGCGTTGCTGCTTCCGAGTACCACTGCGCCGTTCAAGGAGATCACGTACGTGCTGGCAAAAGGGGTCACGCTGTTGCTCCTGAAGTAGCGTGTCTGCTGAAATACTGACATCGGTGGCCTGTAGTACAGTGCCGCTTCCGCCCGACGGAGGGGCCCTAGACAGACAATCTGGTGCGTAATGTAATCGGCCGGTCTTATAGATGACATCGAAGTCATACTCCTGTATTGATAGAGACCACCGCAGTAAGCGCTGGTTTCCCTCTTTGTATTTCAGCAGCCAGCACAAGGCGTGATGATCCGTAACGATGTCAAATTTTCTTCCGATGAGGTACGGACGTAGCTCTTCCAGCGACCACTTCACGGCGAGGGCTTCGAGTTCCGTTGAACTATAGTTTTCCTCTGCCCCTTTGAGTGCTCTGCTGAGATATACAACGGGACGGTAGTTGTTATCCTCGTCCTTTTGTAGCAGCACTGCACCAAGGCCTGACTTCGAAGCATCGGTGTGCACCTGTATGCCGAATGATGGGTCATCAGAAAACAGCTTGAGGACCGGCTCGCTGCAAAGCGCGTCCTTGAGGTCAGAAAATGCTGTTGATTGTGTGTCAGTCCAGCTAAAGAGTACGCCCTTCTTCATGAGGTCACGTAGGGGAGCTGCGATGGCAGTGTACCTCGGTATAAACTTACGGAAGTACGATGTCAAGCCGAGGAACGACTGCAGCTCTTTGACATTAGAAGGAGTCGTGAACCCTTGAACCGCTGCGACTTTTGCCGGATCAGGTGAGACGCCACGCCTAGTGACAACGTGTCCCAGGTATGAAATCTGGGTGCAGAAGAAGAAACACTTCTGTGGCTTAAATTTGAGATCCGCAGTGCGGAACCTCTGGAAAATGGTTGCCAGATGTTCCATGTGGTCTTCAAACGTCTTGCTGTAGACCACACAGTCGTCCATATAGACCAAGGCGTACCGAAACTTCGCGTCGTCAATGACCGTATCGACTGCTCTCTGACAAGAGTATGGTGCTCCTTTCAACCCGAATGGCATTCGCAAGTACTCGTAGAGACCCCAAGGAGTTATAAATGCAGTCTTCTCGATGTCTTCTGGTTTCATCGGTATTTGATGAAATCCAGACGCCAGATCCATAACCGAGAAGAATTTGCTGCCAGTCAACGCTTGCAGGGCATCTTCGATCAGGGGAAAAGGGTACACACAGTCCTCCGTCACTGCATTTAGTTTCCGGTAGTCCACGCACATGCGCGTTGTGCCGTCCTTCTTCCTGACAAGCACCAGTGGCAATGCCCATGCGCTACGTGAGGGGCGTACTAGTCCAGCATCAACGAGGTCCTTGATCATAGCCTTCACGAGGTCGCGTTGCGCTGGAGACAGTCGCCGCGAGCGCTGTGCTATTGGAGGGTTGTCCTTCGTCGGAACATTGTGGGTTTGGACACGGCAGTGTCCCACGTCGGTTGAATTCCTTGCGAAGGACGACAGGTGCTCCGTGAGAAAGCGTTCGACTGCTTCTTGTTGCACGTGGGTGAGGTCTGCACCAATGTTGACAGAGATATCACCTACATCGAGCTTTCGGTGGCCAGAAGAAGGAACCTGAGCAGGTGGGCACAATTGCTTGCAGCCACTATCCAGAACACTCGAGCACTGTAGGACTTGTTCCAATTCGGACTCGGTGAGGCTCACGGCTTCTGTACGGTGCACTTCTTCAGCAACCGCTACAGTCGCCTGGGCTGGGACCATTACCGGCTCGAACGAAGGGTTGACTAATATTATGCAAAAACATTTCTCTGCCTTAACCAGCATGGGTTCAGCAGTCAGGCCGTAGCGCTGTGACAGCAGGTTGGTGCCAGCAATCATGATGGGACCTTTATCACAGGCGACCTTTACCTTGACTGCCTTGCGACACCTGGGTGGTACAACGATCTGTTTGGGTAGCTGGACCCTCTGTGTGACCTTCCTGTTGGTGACGTGGAAGCTGTTTCTGCCCCAGTCAATGACAGCTTGGGATGTTTCCAAGAAATCATTCCCTAGGAGCACTTTGTCTGCTTCTAGGTGGGGCACAACGAGGAATGGATGCAAATACGTCTGGTTGTCAGCTGAGACCTGGACCGTCACTTGGCCATGCACGATGAGGGGTTGGCCGTTGGCCCCTTGCAGCCTAGCCGATGAAGGCGCGACGTGAAGTCTGAGCTCCTCGCTTATACTGTCGTTCATCAATGACCGTGAGGAACCTGAGTCCAGAAGCGCAAGATGAGGGCATCCATTCAGCTCGACCGGAATGAGTTTAGCCGAACCTGCGTGTGTAGTGCAGTGCACTTTGTTTACTACTGATCCCTCCGCGCAGGTGTCGGAGGCATCAGATAGCCGTTTCCCGATGGCTGCAATGGTCTGCCTGCCATGAACCTTTCCTGCCAGTCTAGAAACTCCTTTGTCAACGGTACAGGACAGCGTGAAGCGAAATGCCCTGTGTCTCTGCAGTTTAGGCAGACTCGCTGAACTTCAGGGTGGTTTTTCTCCTTGCTAGATGTTTTGGAGTTGTTGGAGCGGCGAGTGTGACGCATGTGAGTCGCCGGTGACTGGACAGGTTTCGCAGGTGGACTCCACTGCTGACGTTTTGTTGCGGGGCTCGATAAGACGTGAGGGCGACCACTGGATGACTGTGCAGTCGAATCCTGTCGGGCGCAAGACTGTGACACGTGGTACGCAGCTTCTGACTTCTCCCGGGTTTGCCTCTTTGCTTTGTCCTGATCGTTGAAGGCGTGAGAAGCAACAAGTCTATCGAATCGGAGGAATGACTCCAGGAGGTTGTCCAGGGAAGTATATTCCTTGTCGAAGAAGTGCTTCTTTACGCTTGGGAGCAGGGACGCGACGATGGCCTCGCACTTGTCACTTTGAGTTGTGGGATATCCGCACTCGTCCACGAGCTCCAATTTACGGAACGCAAAATCAGTGCAGCTCTCCCCGGTGGACTGCGCCGCGGCAAGCATCATCTGCTTCGAGTTGAATTTGTCACTTAGCCCATAGCGCTTGCGGAAGGCTGTTTTCATGTCATCCCATGAAGTTATCTTGGACGCGTTGACATGGTACCTGATCCACGCGAAGTCCTTCGATGGAAGCTTCGATACTAGGAGCGGAATCGCGACATCAGGATGGACGTTGTATGACCGGAACCAGAAGTCTGTCTGGTGGATCCAGGCAAGAACATCGCTTCCCAGCCGAGGAACTGCGTTGGCGGCAACAGAGGATATATCCCGCTTAGAGCAAGGTATTGACGCATCCTTCCGCGGATGCGCGGACGTGGCGTGGTTCCTTGTTTTCTTGCGCTTCCGTTTTGCTTTCAGGGCGATCGAACCATCGTCATCTGACGCATCTGAAATGGCAACGGGTGATGATGCTCGCGAAGACTGCGAGGAGCAGACTTCCAAACGGTCCAGTCGCTGGATAACCGGTGCAAGTAGACTGCATACAAGGTCGTGTGTTGCCTGAAGGTCTGGGGTATTCACTTGGATGCTCGGTTGAGTAGGTTCCTCCCGTCCCAACGATTCTTTCAAGGCGGTGAGCTGTGCTTGTAAGTCGCCGACTTGGTTCCTCAAGCCATTCAGCTCAGTAACCGCAGACTTGAACGCCGCAGCTTTACCGACGTCGTCCATTTCGTCGAAGTTCGCGATGGAACGTTCCATAGAAGAATGGCCCGCCATCTTGGACGTAGGTTTAAGACGATCGGTTGAGAGCGGAGGGTGAAGAGCGGGTGCCAGGGACCGTCTTCCGTGCATCAAGCGATGAGAGTTCGGGCGCCAAGTTGTAACGGCTCTGGCGTTACAGTGTAGGAACTGAGCCTCAGACAACCACACCCTGGTACGCTCAAGTACGAATAACCTCTTTCTCTTTCCTTCTTCTTCTTCTTCTTCTCCCCAAGAAGATGGCCGCGATCCGCAAGGGAGATTGGCCAGGGCTAATTCTTTCCTTCTTCCTCGTCATCCTACATTACATTCTCTTCATCGTCTTCCCACATCCTACATCACAGAAGACAAAATTGTGAAACGAAGGTGCGTTTCGTGGGCAGTTGGATGTGCTCGTTCTGAATATCACAACCGTTTTAACACAACGGGGAATCGGCGTAGCTGACCTTTAAAGTATGTAATATCTCCTATGTACAGCTATTGAGCTAAAGGGGTTGTGCGAACGCATGAAGTCGATACGGGTAATGATGGGTGCCTCTTCACAGTCAGATTGGCTTGTTTAGCTAAGTTTAGCTTGTGAAAAGAGCATACATATTAAATGAGCAAGTTTGAAAGATTTGCGCTCTACCCCTGCTGGAAACTGTCTCATTCAAAATCCTATGAAAACCTCATTGAACTTATTGGATATCATGTACACAAAACTCATCCAGTGGCTGTGAAAATTCTCATCCCCAATAGATGATCTGGGACAAATATTACATTGAAAATGGTGCAATATTCAATGAGTCTTAATGAGAAATCACTGTAAGTGTTAATGAGTGATATTAAATGGTACAAACAATTTTTACCTCTTTATTTACACATGGTAACAAGACTTTCGTGCACGAGACTGCACTTCTCCAGGTTACAAAAATATGAACATGGTACCGGAACATATATCCAGTCGACGAAGGACTTTTCGTATGAGAGGGTAACAAGCTGCTGGAAAGGATGTAAATACAGGTAAAAATGAAAAGAACATCAATACAAACGAAGGGATATCAGAAGCGCAACATAATGCGAGCCCAAAGGCTTTTACACGGGAAACGAGAACGTATGTGGGTGACGTTCGAGGAATTAAGGATAAAAATGACCGTGAGAACGTGAAGAAAAGAGGTGGGTCTCAGGATAGAGTCAAACCCAGAGAATATGGAACGAAAAATGGGGAGTTATTTTACAGTTTGCGTGTGTTCCGTGTTTATCATTATTTTATTTTATTTGATGCGTGAAATGATAATTGCGGGTTCAGTAATTGTAGTGGGCGTGCGAGGATGTTCAAACCGTGCGGCTTCAGAGACTGGAATGTTGCGATTAAAAAGGATTCGCAATTTTTGCGCTTCATGGTCGCTGTTATAACCCGATTCAAGTATAACGATGTTGAGGTATGTACCCAAGACGTGTCCCGTTTCACCCGTTTCTACACATTTTAACCTCCCTGGATACGCTTTGGATACAGACCTCAAAATTGTTATCCTTGAATCGGGTTATAACAGTGACATGAAGCGCAAAAATCGCGAATCCATTTTAATAGCAAAATTCCAGTCTCTGAAGCCGCACGGTTTGAACATCCACGCAGGCCCACAACAATTATGCAACCCGTAAATATTATTTCTCGCATAAAATAAAATAAAATAATCATAAACACGCAACACACGCAAACTGTAAAACAACTCAACATTTTTCTTTCCATATTATCTTCGTTTCACTCTCTCCTGAGACCACCTCTGTCTTCACGTTCCCACGGTCCACTGGTCACCTTTGTACTCCGCACCTGTGTCTTCATTCCGTCGCCATAACCCCCGTTTTTATCCCTAATTCCTCGAATGTCACGTACATGCGTTCTCGTTTCCCGTGTAAAAGCCTTTGGACTCGCGTTATGTTGCGCTTCTGATATCCCTTCGTTTCTATTTATGTTCTTTTCATTTTTACCTGTATTTACATCTTATCCATCACCCTGTTACCCTCTCATACGAAAACTCCTTCCTCAAATGCATATATGTTCCTGTACGATGCTCATATTTTTGTTACCTGAAGAAGTGTAGTCTCGTGCACGAAAGTCTCGTTACCATGTGTAAATAAAGGAGTTGCTCCTACCGTTTAATATCACTCTTTGATCTACTCATCACCGGCAACTTGACATCGCCTATTTTTCTGTCGTCGTATCTTCTTGTTTCACCATGCCAAGCCCGAACGGAGTGAAGCATCTTCCCCGAATCGCCATAATCGGTAACTCCCTAATCAAGCTGGTACCCAAGTTCCTCAGCTCTCAAGACATCATCATCAAAGCCTTCCCAGGAAGAAAGATTCTGTATTTCATCGCCGTCGTGGCTAGCCTCCCCCAATATTTTGACGTAATTATTCTTCAAGCTGGATCCATCGATGTATAGGTGAAGCGTCAGTGTTCTCGTGTGTGGAGCATTTTGACCTGCTACTTTCGCACATCAAATCTTCCCGACCACACCTTTTCGTGGTATCATCAAGCATCCCTCCTCGACTCCCATCGTGGTACGTCCACCAGGACCAACGAGCCTTTATCATTGTTGCCAACTACAAAATCCGACTCCTGAACCAACATTTTTGGTACCTGTCGATCGTAAATAACCACGTAGGCTTCATCCGACACCGCAGCTTGGATCAGTCCCCATGGGATCTACTTGCGCTGGACGGCCATCATCTGAATCTTCGATGCGCGAAAGTCCTAGCTTCCCATTATAGGAGTGTAATGAAGCTGCAATTTGCTACCACCGCTGTCGCCTCTGCAAGCGCAAATCGCAACTTGAACAGTTTCAGCGGCTTTCATTACCGTCCCGAAGACTTCCCTCCCATCGGTCAGCCGTCTGCTGCCCCTGTTGTACAAATGGGAGCTCCAACCCTGGTCAATCATCCTTCTTCTGATACCCCTTCGTTTGTATGTATGTTCTTTTCATTTTTACCTGTATTTTCACCCTTTCCACCACCTTGTTACCCTCTCATACGAAAACTCCTTCGTCAACTGTATATATGTTCCTGTACGATGTTCATATTTTCGTTACCTGAAGAAGTGTAGTCTCGTGCACGAAAGTCTCGTTAGCATGTGTAAATAAATAAGTTGTTCCTACCGTTTAATATCACTCTTTCATCTACTCATCACCGGCAACTTGACATCGCCTATTTTTCTGTCGTCGTATCTTTTATAAATCACTAAGACCTTAGCTTATTTCAATTCTGCGGGAAAAGTTCCTGTTTGGAGGGATGAATTATAAATGTGTCCTAGAGCAGGAGCAATCGAGTCTATACCATATTTAATTTCGGGAGTCTTTAGTGCAAATTTATCTGCCTCGTCTCGCGTTCATGGTAGTCTCGCCACGAATAAAGCCATGAATCTATCAAGTATGCCGACGAAGGGTATGCGAAACTAAGGAAACTCGCCGGATGCACAGAAACTGCGCAGACATCCACAGTTCTGATATCGAATACGCTTGAACGTTGCTCGTTATTTCACGGAAATGGGCGCCTACTTTAGGACTGCTTATTCTTGTAAACTGGGTTGAGAGCTTATCGATACAGCCGGGACGTTATAGTCTGTGTTCTGGACGGCTACTCTGCTTCCTGCTTCTGAGGTCGTAGCAAGGAAATGGCGCCCAATTAGTGTTGCCATGCAGGGTCGCAATAACGAGTGCGGTATGTTAAAGTCAGTAAGAGAAAAAAAAAATCAACACTGTGTCTGAGCTCAGTGGCTGCGGCCGCCTTCATTAACAGGAATATGAGGCCTGGCATGCGAGAACCAGTGTTGTACCCGATAAAAAAGAATGGTTTCAAGTTACTGATGCTCGTTACTTGAATAACAAAAAAAAGCGAAATACCGTTGTCGATACTGTCGAGTAACCTAACGATGTACCGCTACTGTTATATAACAAGAAGTAACCCGGTACTATGCCCGACACCTTCGCTGAAATCCAAAGAAGTTCCGAAAGCACGGGAAACTGAAAACAGAACACTGAAACGGCGCTCCACTGAAAGGGATTGTTGTGTTCATTTGTTTTCAGGACTAGGTGGAAGCTCGGTACACTGTCAGAAATATTTTACTTTTTTAGGTTATAAATCGCCCGTGCAATAACTCGTGCCTTTTAGGGTATAAATTTATGCCGTCCGGAAAGGTATCTATATAGTTTATACCGTAGTGGAGGTATATAATTTATACCTTTTCTTCACATAAACTGTACCTCAGCAGAGGTATATTCTAATCCAGTTTGCGACAAAATTTTAGGAGAGGGAGTTGAAATAACATTTGATGAGAAGAAAAGCTTTTCATTTTCTTTTTCACCACACTCACCCATGCAAACTATTCGAGAGCAACACTCAAGTACGCCATTCGAGTTCCCCATATAACAAGAAATATAAAATAAAACAATATAAAAGATAAAAGTTTCAAAGAGGAATACCCGTTCACGCGAGTTTGGCAGTTTGGGTCGACCAAATTCAGACATCGACATCTGCGGGACAACGAATACTGATATACGGCTGGTGACTTGGCAAACTGTCGAGCATCCTTCGCCTGGCGGGCAACCATACGGGTGAGAACGGCAAGATTTAAAGGGACCGAAAAGTGAATATAAACCTATCGAAACTTTATGTTCAGCGAAAAGCTTGAACCTTCAAAAGTTCGAATATCAAAGAACTCCGCTGAAGTCGCTGTAGTTTTTCTGTAATCGAATTTTCCATAATTGCATGTCCAGGGACCTAGTAGGAAACCGTGCAGTCTGTCAACAATTGCATGACCCCGCGCCATCTGTCGAGGACGCATGTAATACGCGCACTTCCGGGCGCTAAGCCGGCGAAAACGAAAATGGCAGTGGGCATTTGTGACCACTTTCTACGTCGAGAATGTCGAGCCTCTTGAACATGAGTGCGCATGAATTTCGCATTCGAGAACTGTCGCTCACACAGAACTGTTGTTCGTGCGTTAGCGTGCTGGAAAGTGTATTCTTCGCAGCAGAAGACCCCTCGTCCAGAGATCAATCGGAGTCACATTCGTCCTCAGCAGTATCTCACCGTGCCGTGAACATGGACTGCATTGTGAAATTTCCATGTATCGGGGTGAAGCACTTGTGTAAGCCGAAACAAGCGCTGGTTTTTCGTCGTGCAGGTGTTCATGTGTGAAATGCAAACCGACGGATACTACGGATGGATACTACGGTTTTTGCTGCCCAGAGGTAGAGAATGCGTGTGAAAAGCAGACAGACAACTGCATCAGAACTAACGAATATTTCGAAATACTGTGCCTTGACACCGAAGTACTGCAAGTGTCTTTTACATACGTCCGAGAAACCGAAGAGCATGGCAACATACACGGCAGCGCCGTGTGGTCTTTACGTGCTACTTGAACGGCAAACTGGACGGAAAACTCATATTTCTGCAGGATATTCCGCTATACCACCTGCCGGCCATTCACAAGAAGGATATGGGGTGCTCCGAGAAACTACAATAGAAAGTACTCCACTGGATCTCGGATCTGCGTCATGCATGCTATGAGGGATGCTTTCCCATCAGTGCGCTGACCTGTAGAAATGTTATCAGCATATTTTCATTTCTTGTTTGCTGCAATTTTTTCTCATTGCTTTTTGTTTGCTGTCACAGCATATTATAATTACTAGTTTGTTCCTGGAGGGTTAAATAACCTGTGGGCATAGATGTGTTTGTAGGTTATACTCATGTCTCAATTGTATATGTGAGGAGTAAGTAAGATAATTTTCATCAGTGTCATTCGGCTGAACTGTGTTCATAACCTTTTAGTATACTTCTTAGTGACCACGTTTCCAAATGAAAACTAATAATTGAACCAAGATTGGGATTTAACACTTAATTAACTCTGTTTTGCCAAACGGAGTACTTGTAACTGATTCATTATCATGTCACCAACTAACATTTGTAAAGGAGGACTTGAAGGCTGACTTCAAGTATTATTAACCCTTGATCCGGGTTCAAAGTTAATCATGCACCATTGGTGTGCATAGTACTTCAAAATGGCTAAATAATTTATTGCATAAGTTCTCTGTTACTGTAATTGAGATGTACTTTTGTAAAGTACTTTTGACAGCCCTGCAAATTGAAACTCGCTTCAGTGTACACTACAAATGCATCGTAACATTTAATTGAAATATAATATAAGAGCAGAAGAAACATTTTGCCACAACTCAAACTATATCTTTCTTTTTTATTATCCAGGGATTTAGGAAACAGAGTAGGACTTCCTGCCCTCTGATGTTTTGACGTACTTGATAGAGTTGTAAAACCTGCAACAAAATAAACAAGAGAAGTATAAACAGCTTTGTCTTTCCCTTTTGAATTTAACGAGCTAGTTATATTTTACCATTTGTTCACTTTTGTATTCTCCGTTGGTGAAAAGATTACAGGAACAATAATGCTGCAGATCGAACAATGACCTGTCATCTTGATGAAGATCAGAACATTTCTTCAGGCATGCTAAGTGAGACAAAAGAAATGTACAATGAAGGTTGTACAAAAACAGCAAATCTCCGTCGACTAAAACTTTCTATATGTGGATGTCACCACATCGTGTAGTTTCCATCCAAAAGTAGGACTAGGCAAGGTTGTTTGGTAGGTTGTTGGCATGTTGATGTGCTATACCGTTACAGCACATCAATATTGGTGAGGGGCAAACACAGTAGACAGCGTGATGGCTGCAAACTCAAGTAAAGATTTATTCAACAGAACAAGAAACCGAAAGCATGAGTATAGAGAAAGGCAGTGCCATGCAGTGTATGGTGAACCACATTAATCTGTGAGAAGGTAGGATCGGAAAAGCAATAAAGAGAAATGACAGTTGCGTCCTAGGTAGGGGAACTCTGCAAATTTAGGACCAATATGATGTGGTAACCTTGCATGGCTCACTGCAGCTCTGACACACATTGAACAATTCCAGTAGTGGGGCTTCAAAGACAACGAACGTTTGCTGTTTCACTGGGCATTCAAGTGTAGAGTATGCATCTCTAGAAAATTAATTAGCGTTCCTTAGTCATAAAGTCATAACTACATCTCAACAGGAAGTATTCTTGTATCCTTCAAACAAGCTAGTAGTTCTGATCGGTTTCTTCTCCCCTTGTTGACGTCATACTAATGTTCTGCACCTGTCCAAAGACTAAAAAAAATGTCGCAAAGTCTGCAACACGTAGCAAATCTAGTGCTTCCATCTATGGACTTTGCATACCTGCTTTCAGCTATTTCTGTCATGTCAACTTGAGTGCCTGGATCACACACACACGAAGCAGTCTTGCGCCACTTCAACACTGGAAGGCCCCTAAAATTAAATTTGTTGATGTTGACAATGTTGAGTACGGGACAAGTAGGATAACATAAGTGAAATGGAATACGTCGTCGCTATATTATAATTTATACATGTGTGACGCCTGTACATACCTAAGACGTTGTGTTGAACCCGTCACCTCGGTGAAGCGAAATCAATGGGTACTGAGCATCAGTGTGTGCTTCGGACGTCTTCGCAATTCGCCTTCTACGGCATCTTCGTAGTCATCGGCAGCAAAATGAGAACAGCACACACGACACGACTGCTACATCTGCTAACCGAGTGTTTCGAACCACATTCGCTTTGGCGCACTCTCCTGTTGAATCTTGTGGTAGAAAACGCCCGCCGCCGATGGTGAACGAACACGATTTTTGCATCCCCCAACACCAAAACTACACCAGGCATATGTACGTCTCTCGAATAATTGACACAACAACCACGAACATGTCATTCACTTCTCTTCGCGCGACCAACACGACCACCCACGACGTAAACAATAAACGCGATAACACAGACGGCCTTGCAGATGGCGCGGCGGGTCGTAGCTCGTAGCGGCGAAGTAGCTGAATGCTTTATTAACGTAAAAGCTATGGAAGTGAGCGTCATTTTTAAAATGGCGTTTAGCTGTAAGATAATGTGCGTCAGCTTTGTTCTCTACAAAATTAACTCTCACGTGGTAAGGGTTGACCAATCCCTGGGAGCCCTGGACCTGAAACCCAAGTTGCCCTTTTTCGCCGTTCGCTGGCAGCACCGTCCATGTTCCGGCAATCTTCAAAATATTTATACATAAAAAATATGCCGAATTGAGAAGTAATGCTTTCTGTATCTAATCAAACAACGATGTTGTGCACGACAGTGGGCAAAAATATGGGGGTTATTTTTCACTTTTCGGTCCCTTTAATTATTTCAGGTACACATATAAGAGTCATAAACTCAAGCTATAGGTTGTAGATGCAACTCTAACGAAGTCTGTGTTTCTTAAACAAATTACTGTTTAGCTCAAAATGACACCGCTTCACCAAAAGAAAATTATGTGATCCAACACGTGATGCAAGTAAAGGTATAAAAACGATGAAGGTATAAACAGCCTGCAGCTATATCTTAGCAGGTATAGCCTCGGTTGTATGTTATACACGAGGTATAAACACGTGAGGATGGGGTATAAATATGTTACGTTATCCCTGCTTCATATCTCTTTTATACCCTTGTGCATGGTTGGAGGTATAAATCGGCACTTTGTACCTTTTCTATACCCTCCAAAGAACAACAGAAGGTATAAAAAAGGTACAATAGCCCATTATTATACCTTCTTTATACCTTTTTTTCTATCAGTGTAGGCTGTCCTCGTCACTCTCCGCAAACGAATATATAACACGCGGGAGATCAGAGAATGGTCGTTTACCTATTACCACTTAAAGGAAGGCTTCGGAAGGATGCGAAAAAATTAGGTGAGCATCATACCGTACACGAACAGCCTCCCTTGGTACCGAATACAACATTTGCGTTCATTTTGTGCAAGCAATTAATTCGTGAATGATGAAAATACCGGCCCCTTCACACAAGGAGCGGCCCCTTCGGCAGTTTTCCATAGAGATGTGCGTCGATGCTGTTTTTATCGGCGGCGACGTTGGACCAAATTTTTGGTTGGCGGCGGTGGTGTGAATAGGCGCAATTCGGCGTTACGCTGGTATCGGCGGCGGCGGCGGCGTGATCAGAACTCCCGCGCTTTTCGAAAATTAAATTTTCTGCGAAACGGCCGAAATATTAGTGGGCCTCATGACGGTGTCTGTTTCAGTTTCTTGATAGAGTGTTTAGAAAGGGCCTATCATACCTACAGAAAGAAAAATCTGAGTCTGGGAGCGGGAAAGCACAGACAACAAAACATTTTTTGTGCGCATCGTTCTTATGTTGACGTGCGTTCTCACGATGGGAGGTACGCAACTTTAACGTGAATACCGTCGACACTGAACCTTACGTTTGAAAAACGTTTACGTCTGCTATCCCAATTACGGCTTGGCTATGCAAGCTTGGCAGCTGGCTGCAGCTAATCAACATTTCACGGCAAAGGAATATGTTAGTAATCATGTCAAAAATAAAGGGAAAAGTGGGGAAAATATGCAGGAATATATTCATCTTTAGAGAACTTTCGCCATCGAGTTCTTTTTTTTCCCCCTCATTTTAACAAATCTCTTCAATCGCGTCAACTCAAGTCCGCAGCGTGTAAAGTGAATGTAACGTTTTTCACATAGACAGAAAGCGCATCTGACATTTATCTCATTTTACTGGTCTATTCCCGACTTCACCTGATACAATGGTAATCGCTGAATCGGACACAGAGAAACTCGCAGATTCGGTAAAGATACAGACAAATTACCATTGTACTTATCATTGTATTACCAACTTGAATACCATTGTAGTAGGGAATGTACTTCGTAATGAAATGGGGTAAATTTGACACGAAATATTTCCCCTTTCTGGCAAACAATATTACATACCATTTGCAAATTTCGTAGTTACATTCAAGAAATTAAATTTCTTTCAAGTAAGACGTCATAAAATTAATTATAATACATGGCAATAGCTCTCTACGAATAAATGTCGTTGATCGCATAGCGGAAATAAAACCAAAAGGGCGTGCTGTTTGAAACATACTGGCTGTATTGAAACATACCTGCTAAACACAGAAACGCGGAAAAACACAGGATTTTTCGTACACTCTAAATCGTTTTACACCTTAAAGGGTGTATATCAAAATGTTCGTGGCGCACACCTTTAAAGGTGTATTTTGACACTCTCGTGGCAATTAGGGTGTAAAGGGTGTAACGCCGAATAAAACTGCTGGGTTCGTGGCAATATGCTGATAACTGTGTATTCACAATTACCAGCATATTGCATATACTCACATTGAGGTCCATATATGTATGCACATTAAGGTGATTAAATATGTGTGTAAACATGCACAGCCGACATACAGGCAATCATTTATAAAAGTTCTCCTTTTATTAAACATAATGAAAAATACATGTGGATGTATAATGACTAGAAAACTTGAATGAGCTATGAGCTGGGAAGTTTAACAGTAACAAACTTTAAATATGTTGGTGGTCAACACTTTGTCACTTAACTCAGTGCCCTGTATTTTTTCAGAAGAGACGCTACAGCCACCCGGAGTATGGTTGCTCGTAGTCCAATTGCATGTTCAAAAAACTTAGCGTTTTCATGTGTTGTGCGCAGTAGGAAGCATTGAAGATCCAGTATGCCGCCAAAATGCTGCTGACTCCTTCCATTCCTTCGACAACGTGAAACAGGGGGACGTTCTCGACAACAAGTTTTAATAGGCTTCCGTCCTACAGAGAGGTCCCAGTGTAGGAGATGTAGGGCGTCGCAGGAACGTTCTCAGCCTGCGATGGTAAATGCCACAATGTCACTAACAGGCAAGCGATACAATGTGACCGGGCTGTTTTTCCATATTTTTATCACTTCACATGTACAGACTGCGTCTGGAACGAATACATGCAAATATCTCGTCCCCCAGTGTTTGCCTGTAATCCAACTTAATTTTATAACTACCCTGACCTCATTGTTATAAAACGCAATGCTTACCGACTCGTGAGCAAATAAGCTCCCCATGGCTCTCTTCTCTTTGAACATCTCAGCCAGGGCTCTTGCAACAAGCAAAGCTTGCAGATCTGAATAGGAGAATGGAAACAATACATTAAATCAACATTCTCAGTTGAATCATTCCATAGATGGAAGAGCAAATAATATGACCAACATTGTTAAATCTGTACATGACTTTAATTTAGCACTTATAACAGTGCAGCAACTGTATCATAATGTTGTGAGGCAAATAGTACTTACGCCTTTTACGCCTGCGATATCCCTGGAACCGGTCCAGATTGAGAATGCTATTTTTGATTTCTTCGGAACAGCGTACGTCTTTTGTTGCCACGATGTGCAGCACTTTGTATACTGCATCTTCTACGCCTTTCACAGCATCCTTTTGTGTGAGTAGCTCAAACTCGTGCATGAACTGGAAAGGCAAACCCAATGGCATTGGCCCCGTTTATAAGTATATTTACTTACCATTCTGAAATCCATGACATAAGGGTACTCCATTGTACAGTCTAAAACCTTGGCTGTTTTCATTTTCTTGGACCGCCCTTGAAAGCTTTCTCTCAAGTGCACAAGCATTTGAGAAATGTCCGGTTTTTGTTTGAGGTATTCATTTGAAAGCCACGATTCATGCTGACTGGTATCCGATGTATCAGATGTGCCGTGTGCATTATCCTGTGTAAAGAATTCAAGTACACGTGACAGAATTAGCTTACATGACTAGTGCTTACAGGTAGCCTGGATATGTTGTTGCGCTGCATTGTAGTAGTACTAGCTGTGTCCTTTGCAACATTTCTCTTCACACCATACTTAGCTCTGGATTGTTCTACCACTTCGTTGTTAGACAACTTGCGCCGCTCATTTTTGAACTTGTTCCTTAAGCCTATAACCCAAGAGTCCTGAAAACAATCAGCTTTTTAGACTGCATCGTATACAGATGCTGCGCCCTTCACAAACATTACTCTCAAGTAATAGTTCATTTCATTCCATCAGCAACTCACATAGCCACTGCCCTTAGTGTCGGCCAAGTTACTGTGCTCAGACACAAGTAGGCTGGCCACCTTGGAATAAAACTTGGCAGTGGGATATCTGCAAAAGTGGGAAAATTACTTTAAACATAATAGCAAACTACATGATAGACATGTGATCGATAGTGCAGATTGTTAAAAAGGGAAAAGGAGGGACATACAGAGTGCAGCAAATCATAGCCTGATACAGCTCCTCTATGATTTTTCTGTGCACTGATGGTGTTAACACAGCATCTTGAAGCTTCGTGTTCAGGCTGGAGAAGTCCGGGGCTGAATAACCTCTACCATCACGATCATCACTGGGACCATCAGAGTGGCTAAAAAAATGCTGAAGCTCAAGTCATATGAACTACATTACATACCAGATCAAATATAACCATGCTGTAGTCACCTCTCTGTGAGACTGGATGAGTGTATGTTTCCTTCTGGTTCCAAATGAACTGGGACGCCATGGAAAAAGTAGAAATGGAAAGCATGAGAAGGTGAAAGGATTCGTTAGTAGATGGGCAGCTTGAGACATGATCCTGTTTCGCTGCATCGAAGAAAGGTGAAAGGAAACCGTGTTGGCCAATAAAGAAATTCTGATATAGCTAATGCCAGGTGTGATCTGTTTGCAAGCGTATTAAAGATGTAATCATAAACATGATTGAAACATGAGAAGCCGGAATGCACTGAAGCTTTGCCATTAAGCAGTAGATGTGTCCCTGAAATGTAGCAGACAATGTACGTTATAAAAATTATTTACGAAGATTGCTTTCTGTTTTTTTGTGAACTATCATGATCTACGTTGTTAGAACGGAAAGAAACAATTCAATCATCTACCAATATGCTGTCATTCAAGTTACAAACCAGTCCGTTTTACACTTTAGTGACCAAGAAGAGGGCTCACAACATCCACCAACTGTGGAACAACTGAGAGGAAAAAAAACAACATAGCCACCGCTGATCAATTAACATTGATCCGATCCCATTTTCAAGACGAACGAAAAGTGTCTCGATATACTCACGGTTGCAAAGACAAATATTTGCGCCCGGTCTGGAATCAAGTCATCGTCCGCTAGGTCAATATTTCTTTTGAAAGTCTCGTCAAACACCTGTTGAAGAGGATACGATAAACTGATTACAGAGTTTCGGCTGCGGAGAAACAACGGGAAAGTGCGGCAATAAAACAATGACAGCCAGAGAGTCCTTGTCGGACTTCAACGTTTGTATTTACAATACCGGACACTTCCAGCAAAATTACACTGATCAGCACTCACATTCATCTGGCCTCAGGCCGCCGCTCTTGTTTTTATGACACGACTAAACTGCTGACGTGTGAAGTAGTAAAGCACGCGTAAGAAATACGTAATACCTGAAATCTGTCCGTTTTCACGTTGACATTCCGGGACAAGAGACTGCATGCCAGCACAGCGTCTTTCAAGGCGGAGAGACGCGGATCCTGAAGTGTTAGCTTCCGCGCTAAAGTTGCGCTTTCCACTACAACGAGACACGACACTGATGTCATTCGTAGAAACACGACGTCCTGTAAGCTGCACAGATCAACCTAGCAAAGTGAGAATCACGATAGCGGTTGCACAATATTTAGCTGCGTGCGTTCAAATTCAAGCGGTACAAATGATCGTCACATGTGAGCAAGAGAAACAGACTTAGCACAAAAACTCACGTCGATCCCGGCACATAGTACGTAGGGGGCGCTATAAGCCTCCTTGACTAAAATACGGATTGTAGATTTCATTGTAATTGCTTTCTAGATCAGTGAAATACGAGTTCAGTATTTCGCTTTTGGATATTTTGTAAATCACAAAACGTAATAGGCAGCGCTACAGGGAGCATACAAAATTACACAAAGTGGAGAAAGTGAAATTATAAGGACACGCCGAAACCAACATGGCCACATGTCACTGCCTATTCTTCACTTCTTGAAAGCATGATTTCTTGTCTCGTTCAATTTGTTAAACTGGCACCACCATGACAAATGGCAACGGAACGTCGTCATGCGCGGTATTTCTGTGGATGTGAGTGAGAGAACTGTGCCTCCGCCGAAGAGTTTACGACAAGAAGCTATGCCTGCATCTGATTATCGTTTGCGTTAACAGAAACATGAAAGCACCCTTTTGTAATTATAGTATCTTTGTGACTGCTGTTGTTCCTGCGTAGCTACATTGCCAGGTGATAGCACGCAACATACACCTGACCAACAAAACACACGGTACGTATTGCAAATACGGTTGCCTTCTTGGCTTCAAAGTGTTAGTAGAAGGATTCGTGATTGACGATCGCATGATTCGTGATTTGGGGAAATGAAACCTTTTGTGAGAAGTTCAATGACCATCTATAATTCAGAAAGTATATAAAGAAATTTGAATATGTAGTTGACTAAAAAACAAAAACGAGCTTTGGGGCGGAGTCCGTCCTTCTTCGGGCGCTATACATTTAACACTTGGTACAGATATTTATAATGGTGTACACCAGAGAAAGGGGATAACGAAGGTGGTGAGAAAGTACAATTTCTTGTTGGAGAGGATTGGGCGCATGGAAAAAAATCGTAAACACCAGTAGGCAATGTACAGTATGAGTGTCTTACATACTCCCACTGCACATCGCCTTATGTTTATTACCTAATTGCTGTTACTTTCTAAGTCACTTGCAAGTGCTAGGTTTTTAACATTATTTTTTCCTTGTTAGTTTCATCTCGAATTCCAACTATTTTTTACAGATGCCTAATGTAAGGTATTTCCAGTGTCCCAGATGTCATCACAGAGCCTTTACGTTGAGCTCATTGCTGCACCACCTCAGTTCATCTCATGGCCGCGAGGGAGACTGGGTTTGTGACCTTGGAAACTGCGCAAGAACCTATAAGTCCTTATCTCGTTTTCGAGCACATCTCCTGACAAGTCACAGTAATGAGCAGGCCCCCTTGGTCACTACAAGCAGCACGCAACCAGAATTTCCTCACCATCTAGACGCTACTGACACTTCTGAGGACAATGATGCTGATGACGAGGTAACATCTGTTACCGCCCAACAAAGCCAAGAGGATGCACAACCATCATCATCCCAACATGGCACGGTGAACTTGCATGCGAGTTCTCCAAGTGTAAACACTGCAAAAGAGTTTGCATTATTGCTCCTCAAGTGGAAAGAGGGAAGAAGGCTACCGGAGTCAACCCTCAACGAAATTGTGAATGACGTGTTCTCTTTTCTTCGCACCTGTGGGGCACAGCTTTTTTCAGCGCATGATGATGATGTCGAAGAGCACGTACGTAAGGAAATGGCTGACTTGTGTACTAAGAGTGGCCGTGAACGATTTTGAACAGCTACCTTTCCTTATGTGGAGCCTGTCACTGTGGTTCTAAATCTAGCACATGGGGGCTGTGAAAGCTTCCAGTATGTTCCGATCCTAAAAGTGCTCAAACATTATCTTGAGTGGCTTCACTACTCATTCATAACGGGCACCTCCAACTCCACTGAACACTTGAGTTCCGTGTTTGATGGGTCTGCGTTCACAAACCACATATATTTTCGTGGTGATCGAAGAAAGTTATGTATCCAACTTTATACAGATGAGTTTGAAGTGTGCAACCCAATAGGTGCACAAAGACAGAAACACAAGTTAATGGCTGTGTACTACACCCTCTTAAATGTGCCATCGAACTTGAGGACACTCCTCCCGCATATTCACTTGGCTCTGATATCCAAGGAGAAGCACACTGAAAAATACGGACTTGATGAAATTCTAGCGCCCCTACACCGTGACATTGCCCTACTAGAAACTGAAGGTATAAGTGTGTTCTCGGAACAACTAACCAGCAGTGTTTTCTGCATTTCGGGTGATAACCTTTCTAGCCACAGAGTTGGAGGTTTCAAAATGAGTTTCAGTCATGGACACATTTGTAGGTTCTGTATGGCTATACATTCTGAAATAAGGAACAAACACAGGGAAGTCGACTTTGTATTGCGTACCCCAGAATTACACAGATACCACCTTGACATGCTCAAGAGTGGCATTGCAACATTGTCTTTGTACGGGGTGAAAGCACCTTGCGCACTGCACACATAAGGATTTGACCCAACTCTCCACTTGCCACCAGACATAATGCATGACCTCCACGAAGGCATGATACCATTCCTTTTGCGTCACATTATTGTAGATCTCATTTCCAAAAAGTTCTTTACTCTTGATGTCCTCAATGAACAGGTACAAAACTTCAAGTACGACTAGTGTGACAGAAAAAACAAGCCTGAGTCTGTCTCCCAGCATTTCTTGTCAAAGGGGGGCGTAATGAAAGGGACTGCTTCTCAGAAATTTTGCCTCTTTCGACAGCTTGCACTGTATGTTGGACATACTGTTCCTCGTGAAAACGAAGCATCGCAGCTGTATATAGCTTTTCGCGAAATTGTAGGCCTTCTCATGAGCAGGCATCTCCCCCATATGCATGTTCATTACTTAGAACGTTGCATTTATTTGTTTCTTCAAGGCTTTGCAGTGTTGTACCCACAAATATCTATCCCCTGTAAAATGCATTACATTGTTCATTATCCGCGACTCATCAGGATGTTTGGTCCTCTTCTAGCTATATGGTGTATGCGTTTCCAAGGGAAACACCAGCATTTTAAAGATGTTGCTAGAAAACCTCGGAATTTTAAGAACATAGCCCTTTCATTAGCAACAAGACATCAATTTTATCACATGTATGTATGGTCGCAGCCCTTCATCCGAAATGCCACATCTACTGATGGTTCCAAGGATATACTACTTCAACATGCCCCAGAAGCAATCCAGAGTTACATTCATGACCGTAATATTCACGCAGAATCAATAGTCTATGTGAAAAGTGCAGTTGATAATGGTAATACATTTGCTGTCGGCTGTGTTGTTGCCAAACAATCGTCCGAGGAGGACTTGCCCGTGTTCGTTGAGATTGGAGGCATATATGTTATTAACTCTGATACCATTTTTCTTATACAAACATTAACTACAGTTGAGTATGATGAGCACTACCATGTATTTGTTCTCTCTTGCAATGGGGAGCAACGTGTTTTAAGAAATTTAAGCACTATATCGACAGATCTTCTAAATGTGCATACATTACCAGATGGCAGACGTGTTGTAAATCCACGCCATGCACTTTTGTAATGTTACTTCCTGTTTCCTTTTGTTGTGTATACAGTCGACCCACGTTTATCCAGACTTCATTTATCCGGATCCTGCGCTATCCGGACAAAAAAGCATGGGGACGGATTTCTCCCTATGTATTTCGCCCTCGTTTATCCGGACTTCAGCTTCCGGACTCTGACGAGAATTCCAGGAAACAGGAGTGACTAATACCCAACTATCGGCTTCAGTTATCCGGTCATTGTCCAGGAACAATTGGCCCACACCTAGTCAAGCGAGGTCGAGAACCGTGGTCGTGGCTTTCTTTTTACTGACACAAAGACGGTGTTGCTAGGAAGAATTTTCTCCCTTTCCGACTTTGCACGTTACACAAAAGTAATCCACTCAGCAGTCTGGTCATTTCAGGCTGAGAAGGTCCGCAACGAGGACCCTTGCGCTGCAATCATAGATGACGACATCGTCAGTGTCGTCGCTTCCGATAGTGTTCAAGAAGAATCTGGCGATGAAAGCTTGGATGGCACCAGCTGTGACGGTAGAAAATGCGCGGCCGGCACTGAGAACAGCGCTATTATTTTTCGAGCAATTTAATGCTAAATGAGCTAAATGTCCTTTTAGGATCACTCTGGATTTTCGTGTTTCACTTATCCGGTTCCCCCGCTATCCGGACATTTTCATAGGAAACGAAGTCGTCCGGATAAACGCGGGTCGACTGTATTTACTTTTGTTCATGTGACCGAAAATAAACATACTCCCTTTCTACACCCAGGCCACAGACTTATCACTGTATTTCACCTGAGGGTGTAGTACACCATTGTTACACCCTCAGGAACTCACGAAACGAAGTTGTAGGGTGTGAAAGGGGTGTGGTCTTTGTTAATACACCTATTTTACAACTTTAAAGGTGTGAAACGATTTAGAGTGTAGCGTACCTGCATCTCATTTCTTTTCTCACAGTTACTGAAACACCCTGCATGCAGTACACCCCCCGTATGAATTCCAGATGTACACGAACTACTGGCGCGTTCACATAGAAACAACCAAAACCAGAACGTTTTCTAAAAAGTGGTAAAAATAAAAGGTGTAATGCACTAGCGAATAATGGTTTTATTCGAAGAGGTTTTAGAACAGTTTCACATCACCCAAAATGTGTTTGATTCAATGTATAATATCACGCGTCAAGATGACATTTTGGGCGGTGTGAAACTGTTCTAAAACCTCCTCGAATCAAACCATTATTCGCTAGTGCGTTACACCGTTTATTTTTACCACTTTTTAGGAAACGTTCTAGTTTTACAAGTAACGAGTTACTTTCAGGGGAACTCGTTCTTTTTTTAGGTAACTTTGCCAGAGTAACTTAAGTTCCAAGTTACTTTTAACTTGCTTTTCACTCACGTCTACATATTTTCTTGCTTTCTCTCCGGTTCCTTCATGGCTTTTTTTTGTCATAAAAAGTGATATTCAATCAATGGCGGTATTTTATTCGGGAAGTAAGAACCGCTGCCATTGAAATGAAGCTGAACCATTGTGTGCCCACATGGAGTAAGATGCCAAGCGTTCGGATAGACCTCTACCACATAAACGTCATCATGACATTGGTAGACAGACTGAAACCGAAACAAAAAGGGGAAGGAGAGGGCTGGGTTCCACGTACAGGCACTTGTTCGTTGCCTCCCACTGAACGAAAAGCAGGACCGAGTGTCTCACCCCTTTAAGGGAGCCTATCGTAATCCCTTCAAGACCGTGGCTTTCGGACGCGATCTTGTTCACCTCTAGCTCCGAGCGTACTTCAATTCTACCAAATTTGTGGCGCTGTCGAACACTATGACGTCATTTGTTTACATACAGGGAGAGGACTACTGTTGGACATAGGCTGCGTTCCAATACCTCGCGCGCGCGAAGCCGCCTGACGAGGCAGCTGAGTAGACCCCTTTGCTTGTCACTATTGGAACAGGCTTGCCTAGCCGAGGCGCCTGTGGCGCCATCTCGTTGCTCACGCAAGAAATGCGTACGGCGCGAGCGCAGCAGGTACTAGCGTTTCCCGCTGTCAGCCATCCCGGCTGTCAGATGGTCAGGCGTATAACTAGACTGCATCGACGCGCACTAGGCGGTAGCCGACTGAACATGGCGGCACTTCCGGTTAGACCGCTAGGCAGTCGACTAACCGGGGTATTGTAACTCAGCCATAAACGAAAACGATCTAAGCCTGTTGCACTCCTGCACAGCCAACTCAAGGTCTAACTCAACTGGTCACGCGCGCTGCACCTGCGTAATGCTATTTTGTGTCCGAAGTAACTTGGAAGTAACTCGTTCTTTTTTTTAAGTAATTCATTTACTGCGAGTTACATTTTAGGCTGAAGAACTTTGTTATCAACTTAGTTATATTTTGCACATGGTAACTTAACTTGTAACGAGTTATTTTTGGCGGGTAATTTCTCAATCTATGCACACACTATCCCAAAGCAAGGAACAGACGTCTATCAGCGTTACACCCTCAATGAAACCACAATACTCCTGCGGCAGTAAGTTAATGCGAACCAGTTCTGAAGTAATTCCGTTATTTTATCCGTACTAAAATGTATAATTTTGTGACAGAAGTGCTGTAGTGAACAGCAATTACTCTCATACCCGTGAGTGGATGTATCCGTTGACTTTGTTTGTGGTTCACAACACCTTTTCATCGTGAGTACTGGCCGCACAGACACAAATGAATTTCATAGCAAGCAGAGACAAGGGAAGGTACTATCAACAATTCCTCAAAGCCCTAGCAAGATTCCTCGTGGTACTGAACTGGAAGAAAGTTGCAGAAAGTAACGACAACACCATTTTCTGAAAGAATGAGCCAGACACATTACTCGCCACGAAGTCCGCGAAAATCGAGCATCTTTTCCCCTTCACCTCTGGCACGCGCCAGTAGGCTCGCCCTCTCCAGAGACTAGTACGCGCGTGCGATCCGGGTTACTCCAGTTTTCGCGCGCTTTTGCATCGATGGTTATCCGCAGTTTGCTTCTTTGTTTGATCTCCTTACTTACATACCCCTTTCTTTGGAACATAGAACAAGAATCGGAACAAAAGACGATTTTCGCGTTGAGACGGTGCCCGGAGCGGTACCAACGCAACGGACTCTCTGTATGTAGGCCTTTTGAAATCAATACTGCGTCTGAAGAGCTTTCCTTCTTAAGACAAACGCTGCTTTAGTTAGCTAGCAATACAAATATCTGGGCGTCATGCGAAAAACGAGTAGAAGTCGACGGCAGCTAGCCCGGTCACACTGAAAGGCGAGATAAGCAGGAAGACCCCTGACTGGACAGCTGGTATGCCGCATTGCGTTGCATTTTTATTCGTCCTGTTCATTCTGTTTGCGTTGTGCCCAGTGCTGTGTGAACTGTCTCAAACTATGTGTTCCATGGGGAGCTGTTATTACCAAAGCCGTACTGCATTTTTTTGCCCCGCCATGAATTGGACGAAGTGAATTGTGAAGGATTGTATTAATTATTTAGTATTATTTATTTACATATTATATATTATATATTCATAATATTTAGTATTGAATATTATTTAGTCTGGAAAAAATGAGCACTGGGCACAGAGGGTTCCGATAATAGGCTCATTAACGGTACCTTCGTGTATCTACGGTATCAACGCAGCTTTGAATGCTCAATGTAGCTATCGTTCAATCTTTGATGACGGTCACGCAAACGAAGAACTCGAAGCCGTAATGTTTTTATACGACTTGGCCAAATTGACGGGCATTTTATGTCCGGATTACACCGTCACCATGACACCGAACGCAAGCTATTAATTTCCGAGCTGTACCGGTGAAACCCGGACAGGTGCGAACCCTGAATTGATACAACGTAAGAATACGTAAGCCCATTCATACTCATTCTAGCCTCTTTGTCTTTTTTTTCCCACCCACAGATGTCTACAAGGTAGATTCCCGCAATAAATATCTCCCTTCCAAGACAGGTTCCTCAGTCACGAACAACAATGCCTATTTTATGCAATTATTATACCTGTGACGGAAAGTAGATCACTCTTCTTAAAAACAACGGAACGGACCTGAACGGAGCACGTTAAAACAAAAGAAGAAACAAAAACATTTTCAGACAGCGGGATCTTTCGCATCTTTAATTATAGCGGTCTTTGCACCTGGCACACTTGACAAAAACTTGGCATGCAATTTGGCGTTAAGCCAACATCACCTTATAAGTGAAATAAGTATTGATCTTTTACGGAGCACATAGTCATCTGCGAACGAAGATCCCATATTGTTGTTGTTGTTTGTATTTATTTATTTTAATGATTGACAGTTACCCGAGAATTCTGGCAGAACTGGGGCCGGACAGTAAGGTTGCTCATGCATCAATTGGATACGCACACGACCTGACATGTGGGGTAGACTTTTATTTTATTATTGAACTGTTTTCTTCCTATATTTATTTTTGCGTAACAGCAGGCAACCTATTGTAACTTTAACACACACTTATAGTCACAGGTAGCACCAGCATTTCTTCCGTGGAGACATTTTCCCTGTCAAGCAAACTAAGTGAAAAACATAACTTGCCGATTCTCACCCGCGTTCTTGCTTTTTGCAGGGAGTTTGTCAAAACCACTGAAGCATGGGGTCGAAAGAAGGGATGTACTATACCATGAGGGTGTTTTCAGCGCGAGCAGTACCATTTTAGAGGGTAAACAAATTGGTACAGCGAAACCGAAACTGCCTGCTCCTGTCAGACATATGACACTTCTCCTGTCGTTTTCATAAAAGAAAAACAAAAACACCACTTTTGGGTGAGTTGAGATCTACTGAGTGCTTATTTGGACATTAAACATTACGGATTTGGAAGGGCTACGTCTCACAGCAAAATCGTCCAGTTGACTCAAAATATTGTATTTTTCGTAAACGCCGCCTCTGTACCCGTAACACCAAAGAAAATGACTTCCAGTTCCCTTATTTGATAAATATAATTTTTTTTAAATGTAAATATCTTGTTTATTTCTGAAACATTTCAGAACACGTTTCCCACCCAACGATAGAGTATGGGCAGGATATGACACACAAACACATATTTTAAACCTCCGATTTTCCTCTGTGTTTGTGAAGCCACGTAGTCGCTGATCTTCCATTTTTGAGCGTCATCCTGTGGCCGAAGCTACAGTTTGCTACAAAGGTCTGGAAAATGCAGGGAGCAATGCAAACGGAAAGGTTAAAACTTCGCAACTCGACAGCGGCGCGCCGACCGACTGAATCACCTGTGCTCCCCTCACCCCGGTTCTCCCCACCTAACCAAGTACCTCATCCTTCGTCATGTCCTGCGCTTCTCGTTTGAGGTCACAGTGACCGCCTCAGTCCCACCTGCTCACCTGGAACGGCCAGTTCCCCCGAAGAACATCAACATGATCACAGACACCAATCCGTGGACGACAACGCCACAGTGCCGCAAAACAGTGTGAACGCTTCAGTGAACTCAGTTGAGGCCACCATCACCTCCAGAACCACATCGGCTCTAAGTGCGCGTAGACAACCCACCAAGAAACTTCGGAACGTCACCAGGAGGTATAACACCAGGAGCTCTCGGTGACTGGACATGGACAATAACAGGTCTGCTTCCTTCCTCAAAGCACGTAAATTAATCGATAAGAAAGCTCGATTTGTGTCTTATCTTCATTACTATTCCGACTGCATAGCACAGAATATTGTTCCCAAAGGTTTGCTTGTTCATACGTCCCCAGCATTTACATTCCGCTCTCCTCGAAGTTCTAGAAGATGGTCTAGCTCATTAAAGCATGCATCCATAGAATTGTTAAAAATTTTGCGTACTGAGAGTTCGTACCGAATTAAGGATATTAACAACCAACTCCGGCAACTAGCACTAACACTACGGCCCAACGAAGTGACGGAACTGAGAGTCTTTGCGTCTGATAAGCTCTCCAAACTACAATCTGTAAAATCCAAGAAAGCTACACGTGACAAGCTAGACCTCACACCCGTTAATGATCTGAATATCTGCAATATTTTAGTTGATATTACATATCCCACGGCATGCTCAAATGACATAGTTTTTAATTTGTTCAGTGTCACGCTCAATCAAGCTGATATTAGTGTTTTGTCTAAGGGTCTTAGCTTTGTCCCCACCCCACCTTCTATTGATGAGTTCGACATACTCAATTATTTACAAAGCTTAGGTAGGAGGATGCATTTGCAGACATTTTTTCATGGCAGCGCAATTATCAACACGAACCCTTTCAAGAAGCCCTCCATTTGGACCCCTGACGCATCACAAACTACACTGTTAGAAGAAAAGGTATATAAAAGGTATAAAAAAGGTCTAGAGTACGACATTTACACCTCATCACCACTGTCTATACCATGTGTAAGGTATAGATCTCTGATTCTATACCTTCCGCGGCAGCTGAGGGTATAAAAGTACTTATATGTTACGATTATACCTTCAGCGTTTTGTATACCTTTTCTTCCGCAACATCTGGGATCACATTAATTTGTGACGGCGACTATATCATCTCAGTTAAACAATAAGTTGATTTAAAAACATAGTAAGTAATACAGTAGCATTCTAATTATATTGGGTAGTGACATCTGGAATCCAATTGTTTGATCCCAAAATAAATAAATTTACACTCCCTCACTTCTTAAGTTGCTTCCCGGGCGAAGGATGGTCTCTGCCATGTGTAGCCGCGGTGTGTTGTATATATGTATCTGTTCTCCTGCAAATGCTAACTGCTCCTGGAAATATTTTTCCTAATATTTGTTGGTGTTGCTTCTTGGTTTCCAATTTAATGCTAATTGTTACTTAATTTATTTCCTCTCCAATTCACATCTATGTTTTGTGAGTTTGTGCGCGAGAGTCTCCAGGTATTCTTTTTCGTTTTTTTTTTGTTTTGTTATCGTTCCTGTGGTCCTTTTTTTTTCATTATTTGTGGAAAGCTGCGCTGGGAAGCCGCCACTCGGATATGACGCTCAAACACATCGAATATTACCGTTTTCTTCAATTATACCCACAAGGTCTTCAACATATACCCTCAAGGAGGTATATCTTTATACCCTGCGGTGCAAATAATATACCTTCAGGGAGGTATAAAGATAGTATACCTTGAGGAAGGCATAGCGTTTATACCTCAAAAGGTATGCGCCCTGGGACAAGCCGTTTATACCCCAAAAGGTATAAATTTTTCTAACAGTGTATCCCATAATCAACACCTACATCAAGGCGGTCTATAACGACATCAATAAGCGACTCGGTGAGTCAATTAACGCTGAAAATCCTAACTTATCCAAAGCTGAGAATTGCTTTACGTAATCTTAAAACGCGGGATGACATAGTGATCAGGCCTGCGGATAAAGGAGGGGGAATTGTGGTCATGGACACTTACGACTATATTAATGAGGCGAATAAACATCTCAACAACACTACTTTCTACAGGGTTCTTGATAATGATCCTACACCCTTATTTTGTCAAATAATCAACAAAAAGATTTCTGCACTCGTCAATGACAATTTAATTCCACGCCACATAACAGAATTCATCAAGCCTAAAAACGTTAATCCTGGTTCATTTTATCTCCTTATAAAAGTACACAAGGAAAATAACCCTGGCAGACCTATAATATCAGGCTTTCACACACCAACAGAAAAGATTTCCCTTCTGATAGACCATTGTATAAAACATGTACCTCCGCTACTTCCTTCATACGTCAAAGACACAAATGATTTTCTCCTTAAAATTAATTCTATCAACAACCAGTTCTCAGATCTGACCAATATGACACTGGTAACCATGGACGTAAAATCATTGTATACCAACATCCCCCACGATGAGGGCCTGAACGCAGTGGAATCCTTTCTCCTTTCTTTTCCCTCCGACATCCTCCACACTTCTGTGGTCATCCCACTACTTGAATTGGTCCTAAAGTATATAATAACTTTGAGTTTAATGGCAGACATTTTGTCCAAGTACATGGCGCAGCGATGGGATCCCTCGTGTCACCTAACTATGCAAACCTCTTCCTGGGTCAATTTGAAAAGAGGGCCCTTGAATCCTTTCCCGTACAGCCGCTCATTTTCCTGAGATACATCGACGACATTTTTGTTGTGTGGCCAGGTTACAACTCTTCCTTGTTGTCTTTCTTTGAACACTTCAACTCCTTGCATAGCACTATCCAATTCACCTGCAACTATTCCAATGTTTCAATCAATTTTTTTGATGTCACTGTCTCCATTCGGTCTGGAAACCTAGTCACCGACCTTTATAAGAAACCAACCGATAGACGCCAGTATCTTCATTTTAATAGTTATCACCCCAATGTCCAGAAAAGAAATATTCTTTTTGGGCAATTCACACGACTCAAGCGCATATGTTCCAATACCAACGATTTCCACAGACGCGCTCACGAAATGTCTGCTGATTTCAGGAAGCGTAACTATCCCAGCAATCTAATTGAAAATGCTTTCACCAAATCATGCTCGCAGGACAGAGAGGCACTTCTTTCCAGCCAACCTAACGAGGAACACAGAAATATTACATTCGTAACCACCTACAACAAAGCCCTTCGTAACACGAAAACTATTTTTCAGCGCCATCTTAACATTCTACACAGTGACGAAAAACTTAAAGAACTATTTCCTCCTGCCCCCATTGTCACATTCCGCAGGTCAAGGAATATCCGGAATATCCTTACTTCTTCGCGTTTGCGCCGTACTACAACACCTGGTTCGTGTCCCTGCAATGGCACACGCTGCCAAATTTGTACTCTTATTTCTACCTGCACCTTGGTCTCCAGTAGCATAAACAACTACACCTTTCAAATTAAACAATATTTGCACTGTAACTCCTTTAACATTTGTTATCTAATAACATGTATGAAATGCAATGTTCAGTACATTGGTGAAACCTCTAACACCATGCGTCAGAGGTTTTACGGTCATAAATCCGACATTGTCAATAATCGCCCCACTCCCGTTGCTATACATTTTAATCTTCCCGGGCACGACATGGATACACACCTGTCTATTACTATTCTGGAATCTGGCTACACCACCGATTGCAAACGCAAAAATCGCGAGTCCTTCTTCATTTCTAAATTTTCTTCTTTAAAACCACGGGGACTAAACGTTCATGGCGATCCTCTGCAGTTGTTCAACCCATCATCCAGCTAAGCTACTTCATTCACCTTCTGTTCTTAGCATTCTTAACTCCATTTTCCCTTCAGCCCATAAGGTCCCACGCAGTTCAACAAAAGCTGTGTTCTCCTCGTACGCGGCTAGACATCCACCTGTGCCCCCGTTTTTTCACCACCAAATCTTTTGAACCACAATTCTCCGAATGTCTCATTTACCCGTACACTTTCTCTTTCCTGATTCTTATGTGACGGTTGCTCACGTGATGCATTGTATTACTGTCTGGTTGTTTACTTAGTTCTGGAAACCTGTTTTATTGTATCTGTTCTCCTGGTATATATAGTTGTGTCGCACTTAGTTGTGTAACCTGAAGAAGTGCAGTCTCTTGCACGAAAGTTCTTGTTCAAATAAATCTTAGTTGCTCCTAACCGTTTTTCATGTTACGTGTGTGATTCCCTCTTCGCGGGCTCCTTGACAGTGTTTCTCTTTTTTTTTCCTTTTTCGACGTATATAGTAAATAGTTGATGCTCTTAAGATGCCATACCAGTCGGGGAGCAACTCCGATTCACGGTTTTCCCGATTCTAGATGGCGCCATGCTCGCAGTCCTTATCACGCCGTTCGCCTCCGACTCCCGAAGTAATCCCCATTGTGCATGGTTGACCTCGCGAGTTTAAGGCGGCCCGCACCCTCTGAAGTTGTTTGTCGAGTGGTAAAGTGTCGGACTTTGCCACGAAAGGTCCGCAGTTCGATTCGAGACATTCACGACTTTTGCTTGTCTCCTATTGCTACATGAGTACTATATTTTTATTTTTTTGTTCTTATATATTTATGCTGCAATTATTGTTTTCACAAGTCACTACCGCCTGTACTGACTGATTATGGAATGTTTAGTTGCTCTTCGTATTGTTTTACTAGTGCATATTTACTGTATGCCGAGTTGCTGACGTACAAGTGTGATCGGATAGTACGGATGCCAGTATCTCGGAGGCTCTCAATTGGATCTACCAGCGGCTATAAATTAGGCTATAAACATTGCGCTTACAATGCCAGTCTTGAGAATCTAGTGCTCGAAACGGTATTCCCTTTTTTTGCACTCGCTTACATAATAATAATAAATAATAAATAATAATAATAATAATAATAATAATAATAATAATAATTTCATTTCATTTCATTTTTATTTAGAAATCATCAAAACATACATATACCAAACGGGCCCCCTAAGCCTGATGGCTTGTGACGCTGTGCCTGGCGTCGGCAGCAGGATTTACATTAACACAGGTTTCTACTGGAATACATATTCGAGGACAATTTATAACACTACAATAACGAGATTCAGTTAAAACAAATAACTACAGGTTCAAACAGAATTGCCATGGTGCGTATAGTATTTGTCTCTTAAAGCATGTATTAGCTCAGACTTTGCTGTGATATGAAAGAATTCTGGAGGGAGCCTGTTAAAGGTCAAAGGGATGTAATAGTTCCGGTGGTACGATCCGTACCTTGTGTTGACCCTTGGTACAATAAAAGGTGCCCTATGGTGCCTTAATTGTCTCGGCGTGTCATGCTGCACTCTGTAGTTATTCGTCCAAAAATATTTTAACAGAACAGTATATGTGAACAAATTCTGAAAACACGGAAGCCTGTTCAGGGTCAATAAATCGACCAAATCAGGACCAGGAGCGCCACACAAAGATTTTAAGCAGCCTTTTAAGATAGCTTAACCTTGCTTTTCCAGGTCTCGCTACAGTGACTGAACAATGTAATTCCGTACAGAAGGATGCTGTAGCCAAGACTATCCAGGATAGTTCTTCTGATCCTGATTGGAGTAATATGACGCAGATTGAACAGGATGCAGGATACATGCCTCAGCCTTCCGCACACATAGGACAGCTGGCTATTCCAAGACATATCATAATCAAACGTAATACCAAGGTACTTCACAGAGTTACTGTATGACAAGTAACTGCAGCTACAGTGAACACATCGTGACGAATGTAAAATGACTGGAGTAGGATCTAATATACGTTTGAGCGGGTTGTGAAAAGTTATTAGCTGGGTTTTTTCCTGATTAATATTAATTTGATTATTATAGAACCAGTCCCACACCAAACAAGTCTCGTTCTGAAGGAGCGCAGCCGCATCTACATGATTCACGTCAACTGATGCCAGAACCGTGTCGTCAGCATATTGAAATAGATGACAGTGTGAAACAACGCGAGCTAGATCATTCACATATAAATTGAACAGTAAAGGAGCGAGTATAGAGCCCTGTGGCACACCTGAACGAACCTGTACTAGTCTGCTACGCTCCTCGCAGATGGAGACGTACTGTGTCCTATTAAACAAATAATTTTCCAGCCATTTATAGATTCGACCACGAAAGCCGTATGCATGGAGCTTCTGCAAGAGGATAGAGTGTGAAAACGAGTCAAAGGCCTTTGTAAGGTCTAATAGTAAGCATATAACAAATTTGTTATTTTCAAAGGCGTTATACAACAGATCTGAGAAGTCCTCGAGCAGGGGCGTGGTTCCTTTACCAGCGATAAAACCGTACTGCGACTTAGAAAAGACATTGTTCTTATCACAAAACGAAGTCATTATCAGGAATACGTACTTCTCCATAATACCAGCCAAAGCTGGGAGTAAGGAGATTGGTCGATAATTTTCTATTTGATCTTTACGCCCCTTTTTGTAAATTGGTCTAATAATAGCCCGTTTCAATGAAGCAGGTATTTTTCCGGTCGCAAAAATACCATTGAGTATCATGAGTAAACTATCATTAATTAAGCGATAGTTTCGTTGTAGATCACAGATTCTGATACTATCACAGCCACGTGACCTAGACGATAGTCCGTTAATGATGCTACGTAATTCCGGTTCCAAGAGTTCGGGAAGCGCACATGAGTCTGGTGCATTGGAAGGGACGTCAGGAATTGTAGTCCTAGACATAGTATGGTTATAGATGGAGGCAAAGAAATTGCTAAATTGTTCAGCTAGTCCCTCCGAACTGGAGAAATTTGGCTTTAATGTCTCATCCAAGTTCAGCTTACTTGGGTGTCCCCTAATCTCATTAATCAGGCTCCAGGTCGCTTTGTGATTTCGTTTATATTCATCAAATTTATTGAAAAAGTAGTTACGTTTAGAAAGACGAATTGAGGCAGTTACTTTGTTGCGTAAGATTCTGAACTGCGTCTTAAGACTCTGGTCAGCTGGGTGCCTACGGGATTTCTTCCAAAGATGTTCTTTTTGAATTATCAAATTCAAGATTTCACTATTAAGCCATGGTTCAGGTCGTCGTTTATGCAACTTTTTAATCGTTGTAGCTGCTTCGTAGCTTTCCGAAAAATAGGAGATAAATTTGTTGAAAGCTTCAAGATGGTCACTACACCCCAACAGAGACTGCCAATCACAAAGACCAAGGTTGTTGTCGAAAGTCGCTATGTTGATGAACCTTATGAACTGATCAGTAGGTTTCTTTGATGTCGGTGAAGAGCAATGATAGGTAGTGGTCTGCAATCTTGTGCGGTATAACACCAGCCAAGAGTATCACGTCACGCGTCCTTACATTTATGTGGTCTAGGCAGGAAGACACAAAGCTATTACCTCTATGCTCTTCACGCGTTGGAATGGTTATTGTGGCCTCCATTCCAAACTCTGCTAGGATATTCAAGTAGTCTACCACAGCGGATTTGTTCGATTTCATGATATCGATGTTCATATCGCCCAACATAAATATATCACTAATTTGATCTAAGGCTCGACAAAATTCTCGAAGTTCCGACAGGAAGCTAAGAATGTTTAAATTAGGCGGACGGTATATAGCTACTAGAGAAAACGATCGGTGAGCGTCAAATATCCTTAGCGCCAAGCATTCAAAGTTCGTTGTTCTGGTCGTTAACCGTTCCACTGACCATCGTTGTTTTACAAGTACCGCGATCTCACCTCCCCTACGATCCTCACGTGTATGAAAAAAACAGTTAAAGCCTGGTGGTTGAATAATGAATGTTTCGTCCTCGGCAATATTTATTTCAGTTAAAACAATCACATCAAAAAGAGAAAGATCACTCCTTAGGTAACAAATAAATTCGCACCAGTGCTTTCTTGCACTTCTAAGGTTTACATGCAGAAACCCCAAAGCATCACGGCTGGAACATAAGTTTAAAACGTCTGACACAGAAGAGAGATTATCAAGTAATACAGTCATGACATTGTCAAAACTTATACAATGCGGCTGATATCGTCAGTCGAGATAAGACGCAAGACAGGTGCATCCTCGTTTTTCTTCACAAAGATTTTACCATTTTTTATCCATACAAAGCGATAACCCTGGGCTTTTGCTTTAACTCTAGCCTGCCAGAAGAGTTGTTTATTCGAGCGAGTTAAATTTTCATGAAGGAAAACACCTTCCGGGACAAGGCCTTCGATTGATAGACTACGAATAGACATCCTAGCCTTCATCCATCGTTCTCGAGCTTCCGCGTGCTTAAACTGAACAAGTATCACTGATGTTTTGTTGGGCTTTCCCGCGAGCCGATGAGCGATTTGCACGTCCTCTCTGTTAAATACTATGTGCGCTTTCTCGGCCAGGTCCGCCAGTACAGCAAGGACGTCTTCTCCGGGTGTAAAGGGTAAACCCTGAATTTCAATGTTAAAGCGTCTGCTGTACTGCTCACTGTATTGAGAGAAATATGCATGTCCTTTAACTCAGCAGCTTGATCTGCAACCCTTTTTTCGAGTACATTTGTCCTTGACTGCATCGCAGACGGAGCAGTTTCTTTATTACGTAAATCTACTAGAATAGTATCATATTTTTCAGACAGAAATGAGACTCTGTCGCGAATTTCGTCCACGGTTTGTTTAACTGGTAGCAGTGACTCCACGGTGGTCTTAATTGCTGAAAGTTCATCTACTTTGGATGGAAGTGAGAGAAGGCTACCAATGCTTTCTTTTAACGAGCCTAGTTCGCTCATGACTTTCGACAAGATAGCGCTTTCTACTTGATTGGGCTCTGCTGTTTTAGTTGAAGTAGACCGCGCCTCAGACGAGCGGCATGTTTTGCATTGCCATTCCTGTTTCTTTGCCGCGCTCATAGATCTGAAGGTTTTTTCGGCAATCCCAGCACATTGGGACCCTAAGTGGTATCCAAAATTGTATATGGAACATTGAAGAAACGCGCCGTCAGCAGGTAGAAGCTTCGAACAAACTAGACAATCGGACATAATTACAGTGCAGTCAGCAGCGGCAGTATCGACTTAGAAAAAAGAATACACAGAGTACGGTTGGATTATTACCTGTTGGAAGATATCAAGCTTAGCGTAAAACAGTCAAGAATCCGCTGCCGACTGCGATGCGTAGAAAGGCTGTCGACGCTTAAGAAGGGTGTCACAGTGCTGCCGCCATGCAGAGGAGATGACGTGGCCAGCTTGAAGGAACCGGGCGTATCACTGTTATTCACCGGGCTCGACGGTCGATAATCAGGAATTCCGTGTAACGAACTAAGATCCTGTTGGACGATATCAAGCTTAGCGTAAAACAGTCAAGAGTCCGCTGCCGACTGCGATGCGTAGAAAGGCTGTCGACGCTTAAGAAGGGTGTCACAGTGCTGCCGCCATGCAGAGGAGATGACGTGGCCAGCTTGAAGGAACCGGGCGTGTCACTGTTCTTCACCGGGCTCGACGGTCGATAATGAGGAATTCCGTGTAACGAACTAAGATGCTGTTGGAAGATATCAAGCTTAGCGTAAAACAGTCAAGAGTCCGCTGCCGACTGCGATGCGTAGAAAGGCTGTCGACGCTTAAGAAGGGTGTCACAGTGCTGCCGCCATGCAGAGGAGATGACGTGGCCAGCTTGAAGGAACCGGGCGTGTCACTGTTCTTCACCGGGCTCGACGGTCGATAATGAGGAATTCCGTGTAACGAACTAAGATCCTGTTGGAAGATATCAAGCTTAGCGTAAAACAGTCAAGAGTCCGCTGCCGACTGCGATGCGTAGAAAGGCTGTCGACGCTTAAGAAGGGTGTCACAGTGCTGCCGCCATGCAGAGGAGATGACGTGGCCAGCTTGAAGGAACCGGGCGTGTCACTGTTCTTCACCGGGCTCGACGGTCGATAATGAGGAATTCCGTGTAACGAACTAAGATCCTGTTGGAAGATATCAAGCTTAGCGTAAAACAGTCAAGAGTCCGCTGCCGACTGCGATGCGTAGAAAGGCTGTTGACGCTTAAGAAGGGTGTCACAGTGCTGCCGCCATGCAGAGGAGATGACGTGGCCAGCTTGAAGGAACCGGGCGTGTCACTGTTCTTCACCGGGCTCGATGGTCGATAATGAGGAATTCCGTGTAACGAACTAAGATCCTGTTGGAAGATATCAAGCTTAGCGTAAAACAGTCAAGAATCCGCTGCCGACTGCGATGCGTAGAAAGGCTGTCGACGCTTAAGAAGGGTGTCACAGTGCTGCCGCCATGCAGAGGAGATGACGTGGCCAGCTTGAAGGAACCGGGCGTATCACTGTTCTTCACCGGGCTCGACGGTCGATAATGAGGAATTCCGTGTAACGAACTAAGATCCTGTTGTAAAATATCAAGCTTAGCGTAAAACAGTCAAGAATCCGCTGCCGACTGCCAGAAATACTAATAAAAGAAAATAAAGATAATAAAAATAATAAAGAAAAATAAAAATGAAAGACTGCCGAAATAATAATAATAATAATAATAATAATAATAATAATATTTATTATTATGTGATATAATAATATTATTATTATTATATTTATTATTAATATTATTTTTTTATTTTACCCAAGAAAGCAAACTCCAAACATAATAAAACAGGCACGTCTAAGCCGAAAGGCTTGTGCCACTCGCCCTGAAGCAGCCAGCGGCATACAGTTTGACGGTATATGAACATATAAAGGTACTACATCCGATGATAAAGTTGCTGTAGCGCTTTTTTTAGTTTGTACTTCGATTTAAAAAAAATGTCGAAGGGGAGCTCATGAAAGTTACGAGGTACATAGCATTGCCTGCGACAAAGTCTATATTTTGTGCGTGAGAAATGCACAACAAAGTTAACCCGCCTGCGTCTAGAAGGGCAGCATTCGCTAACAGGGGTCCCAAAAATGTTTTTACAACATCCAATTTACATTGATAATAACTCTATTATTCATGCAAAAATGACATTTTGATATGTATATTTCTGGTAAGTAAGCATTATCAAATATCTGAATTCATTTACAAGGCGTTGGTGCAAAAGACTTTTCAAAATTTCCGTCGTAGAACAGACTTCTTATTATTACCCGAAAACTTCAGTAACATATTTGAAAGGCTCCTTTCCTCCATGTTCTCCCTTCTTTTTCTTTTACCTTACACCCGCTCAGAAAAATGATGTCAGTCGACAACCCCAGTGAAAGAGGACCCCTTTTCTTCTGGTGTACCGGGTTGCAAAACCGTACAAAGGGGGTGAAGGGCGATAAAGGCTTCGGGTCGACACACGGAAACCAACCAAAAAAGATATGGGACGGTCGAGCGGCAAGGCCTCGCAGCGGGAGTCGCGATATTCCCTACACTTTCTTTTTTGTCCTCCCTGTCCTTTCCTTTTGTCCCTGTCTTTCTTTTTTGTCCTCAACGCCAAGAGGAACGACTCGACAAAAAATAAAAGCACACATTGGAGAAAAATAATAACTATGGTCACCTGACAACATAACAGGTTCTTGTTTGAGTGTGGCAAAAAAGTACAATTCGGCCTCCTTATTATGTGGGACAGGATAATATATGCATTCCTTCCTTTTTTTAGAAGCGTAAATTTTTACTCCAGATTTCGTTGTGTTGAATGCTGAGGTCTCAGTTAATTAAATCTAAACTTGAAAACGTGAAATTCGGTCGTGGAAAAGCTGAAGAACTGGACACCATGTGAGCCAAGTGTATGCGTATTTTAGGAAAATCACTATTCTTGAAAAGCAACACAGATGCAATTACAAAACTGGGGTTTCCAGAGATGAATATGAGCGCTAGTTGCCAAATGAAGGAATGATGACGGAGAAGTCGTTTCATATCATCAAAGCTCGCCCGAGATGCCAGATTTTCTTCTCCGCAAAAAAATGTCCCCAGGCAGAACCGCCCCCAGGGAAAAATGTCCCCCGGAGAAATCGTCTCCGCAAGAACGAAAGCCGTTTGATCGAAGGCGGGACATTTGGTCGAAAGTCATTTGATCGAACACCGTTTGATCGAAACGGCAGCGGTCGTTTGATTGATTTTTTTATTGCTTCGTTTGGGGCAGATGCATACTCTAAACAAGATTGAACTAAAGTTTTATATGGCTGTTAATACAATATCTGTATATTTATACTATGGCGAAATTTCCTTCTTAGCATTCAGACTTCGAGTGCCTTTCGTGCACATATCATTATATCATTTCGAATCCCAGCAATGAAAAGGGTGCCCAGAAGAAGCACAGACTATTGGCTGGTCCCAACTTGAAGACATTTTCTTCGGTATGTGTCCTACAGCTACGGGGGATGCTTCCGCATTGTTCTATTCAATTCAATTCAGTTTTATTCAATTTTATTTCCATTCGGATGGGAGAGAGTAAAAAGCCAGAAGGCTGTGCTGTTCGTAAATGACCAATAAAAGCTTTCAGCAAATGACCAGTGGTCTCCCCTCTTTAGCTGAAAAAAAAAAGCAAGAAACAAACAAAAAAGGAGAGGACACTCATTGCCTCATGCTCCATATGTTCGAATCAAAAGTGACAGAAAAATAGGTGCTAAGTACACGCTGCGAGCTTCGAAGTACCTTCGAAAAAACATCTTTCGAACAAACGGCGTCGATCAACCGGCTTTCGATCGAGTGGCTTGCGACCAAGCGGCCTTCGATCAAACGCCTTCTCGAAACAGCTTAGGATTTCGGAATAACTCCTTGAACGCAATCTTTATGTATAAATGGACAAGATAAAATGAAAAGAACTTGACGCGCGACGATGTCTCGGAGCACGATTTCCGTCTCATAACGCTCTGATTATTACCCGGAAACTTCAGTACTATATTTTTAGACACTCCTTGGTTTTCACAGGGTACTTCACATTACACCAGACCTTTCGTTCAGCGTAGACACTAGTTCAGCGGAGAATCCCCAGTGGCCCGGAGCTTTTCGTTATCTTCCTCAGAAGGCCTCCCTTTGTTCGCCGTCCAAAGACAGACGGGTACAGGTTTTGAGTACTCCAACATGCAACTAGCAAGGATTGTCGAAAGATGGAAAATCCAGGGAACCGGTCTCGAAAAATTGGCCGTATCTCAAAATAACGTGATCGAAGTCCCCGTTGCTTCAAAGTTATTAAAAAAAATCATCCCCAACAATAGTGCGGATGTGTATCATTGTTACCTCGTACACCTTTTTCACACCAAAACGATGTAAAAGGGCTGTGCAGAAGGTGTTAGAAAGCTCTAACACCCATTTAACACCCTCCAAAAGGTGTTCATTTTTTGAGAAGGTGTAATAAGGGAGTAAAAGAGGAGTATACACAAGTTTCCACCCTATGTACACCACAAATACACCCAAAAGGCAGTTTTTTTCAGTTTACAGTGTGGTTGCTCATCTTTGAAAGAAAGCAGTTATGTGGCTTACTTAGCTTGCACGACCCGAAAGAAAGGTATATTTGGGTATTATGACCAGTGTCCCTACATGGGGTCCCATTATTTGTTAAATGTTCGGTGGCCTGGTTATGGCTTTTTAAGAAAGAGAGAGAAATGGGGATGTTATGAGAATTTTTCCTTTCCTCGAGGAAATTAAGGTCTTCCTGGAACGGAGACAGGATCTAAGCGAAACATTTGTACTGTTCACTGGTTAGTCGAGTCCACTGTATTGTCACCAAACAGGAGAGCTACCTATGGAGGTAGGCTACAGGAACACTAGTGTTGCGGGAAAAATTAATTCATGGGTGGCCTAGGCTCACTTCCAAATGCTTAAATACAGGCGAGAGATATCTACAAATGGTATGTGGTATTATCAGTGGTATGTACAATGATACTCACAATAACGTTCACAGCAAGAAGTCATGGAAGAAAACAAGGCCGCCCCCATGTCAAGGTAGGACAGTCCCCCCCACCGTGCACCGATGTACTCTTCAACACTCGACGTCAACTCCTCCTCGACCACTGCCAGAACGAGACATCTGGCACGCTGCACAAGCGGCAGAATGGGGACATTGCGAAGATTTCGCGTGACAGCGAGGTGCCACGGCATCCACAGCACCGTGGCTCCGCAGGAGGTCAGAAGCATGCGGATACGGCCATCCGCCGAACGAAGACCGGTCGGAGCGGCACGGAAGTCACCTAGCACCGGACGCGAGTTGCCTTGCGGAGAACTTGCCAGAAGGCTCTGGCAACGCGGCAGTCGTAGAGGACATGATCGTTAGACTCCGGAAGGCGGCAAAAGGGACACGTGGAAAATGCAACAATACCCCAGCGGCCAAGGCGGTCGCGCGTTGGCAGGACACGCCAAGCAAAATTACATTCTATATGTATTGGCATCATCGTGGAAGACCAGCCATATTGGCTGGCTCCCTTTAACGCAACAAACGCACTAGTCTACAACCCTCGCAACGCCAACACCCGAAGACGAGCTCACGGCAGGTCTGGGATTGATGTACGTGCTAAATGCCACCTCGCAACAAACCAAAACTCGCGGAGAGTTGCTCGTGGGACAGCAGCACGAAGGATATTACAAGCGGATGACATACCTACCATTCGTTTCTTCGAAGAGGGTCGCTGATGTTTGCCACCGCCTACCAAACTGGACGGCCCCAAGGACTGCTCTCTCCCTGTATAGCACTCTACGGATGCCCGCTGTGACCCTGTTCAGTACCTCAACGGCGGTGCGCACCGTGCACAGCTATGCAGCGTGCTATCCAGACCTGGTAGTTGATTTCTATCGCCAGCAGTACAATGGCGTCTATCGCAGGCCGGAACTGGAAGCGAGCTCAGTAACTGGACCGTGCCCCACCGAATGAACGGAATGCCGTAAAGCACTTCAGCCTTGTGCCACAAAAAATCCGGGAGCAGACAATTGCGAAAAGCGTGCTCCGACGTTTCAAAGGTAGGGCAGAAAGGGCGAAAAGGCCTGGTCAAACCGAAGCGGGACAACCTGTCCCTGAGGGGTAAAACGTCGTGCGCAAGACGACACTGCAAGCTTGCACGGCGCGCATCCAACCAGCCGGCCGTAATACGACGCGACGCGATCGGGCGAGGCACAGCCGAGCTCGCCGTCGGAAGGAGCTTCAGAAGAGCGGCATAAAACTGCTTGACGGACTAGACAAAGAAATCCTCCGACGGGAATGATGCGCGTAGGCGACGGACGTTCAAAACGTACTCTCTCAAGTGCGAGTCCACAAACTCAGAGCGCGGTCTATTCGGCACAAGCGGGCGAAACAGACGTGCGTCTGGACCTAAGCAGTATCGCAGGAGATCGTGGGCGGGGTGGCCAGGGTCACTAAGGCCGTTAAAAAATGTCTTTATCCCGAGCGCACTTGACTCTTATGTGAGGAACGCGCAAACCGCCAACCTCTTTCGGCTGGTACATACGTGCACGGGATACCCACTCAGCTCCGTTGCCCCAGATGAACCGAAAGGCCGTACGAGTTGCTGCAAGGAAAACCTGACGAGGAGGAAGGCAAACTGTCCCGTGATACCAATATTTGCTCAGGAACCACGACGCAGCCAGGCGAGCTCTACAGGTGATAGGGAGCACTAGGTCCCTTGAACCCGTGAGAACCGAGACGCGCTCGTGAACACGCAACCAAGAAAGAGAAGAGACCCCAGCCCTGTTATATGGTGAATACCAAGAATCCGCACCTCATTCCTAACAGGGATCCCGAATGGAGACGGACAGGAGGGAGTGACATTAATGAACAGCGCAGCGCTTTTTTCTCTGTTGATTCGTGCATTCGATACTCGACCGTATCTCTTTAAAATAACGAGAGCACGACCTATGGAGTCCTCGTTACTGAGCATTATGGAGAGGTCATCTGCATACGCGAAAAGAGGGAGGTTCCACGAGCCCGGCAACGGAAACATAACAGATCGAAGGCAGGTTACTAAGGTTTCTAGGAGAGGACTAAACACCATGGCATACAACAAAGCACACCGGTCGGGGACAAAGCACAGCCTTGCCGCACACCGGTCATGACGGGGAACGTACCGGAAACGCCCCCATTCACGCCGGCAACGGCAGAGGAATCTCTGTATAGGGTCTTAATCCAGTCCACCACTACGGGAGGAAAGCCAGCCACCTCCAGCACACGGAACATATATCCATGATGCACCCTGCCAAACGCCTTATTCTGGTCGAAAGACACCAGTACTGCGGGTTGTTGACGGCTGTGCGCCCAGTAGATAGTGTCATGCACGGCCTGTGTGTGCAAGTTGATTGACCGTCCAGGAACAGCAGAGACCTGACAGGGGGGAACTACAAGACCCAGGACTAAGGAAACTCTACGCAGAATTGCGGTCGAAACTATCTTGTAGTCCGTATTAAGTAGGAAAACAGGCCGATACGCATTCGGGTCCCGCTTCCTAGACGGGTCTTTGCATAGTAACGTTACCACACCCTCTCGCATGGACGGGCAGAGGAGGCCGTCCGCCAAGCAGCGATTGAATAACGCCGTCAGCGGGCCAGAGAGCGTACGCCAGAATGCCTTATAGAATTCGGCTGGGAAACGATCGGAGCCGGGAGACCTTCCAGTTCGCAGGGCCCTAACGGCGGCCGTATACTCGCCCAGAGTAAACGGGTCTGCGCTAAGGACGAAGTGCTTGTGACTCGGCATAAAGCTTTGCGCTTCGGCATCAGCAGGCAGTGGTCGCGAAAAATTGCCCGAACGGCTTCAGGACTAGCCTGAACAGACCTGCAAGAGGTCACCAGCTCCGCAACAGCATTTGGAGAGCGACGAAAAAAGCGGCCAAGAAGAAGGCGTGAGCAGCAGGACTCCTGTGACCAGCGCTCAGCTGCCTGCAACGCCGCAAAATGTTCCCAGGCACGCATCTTTAGAGAGGCAAGACGCATCAGAACGTCCTGGATATCATCGTCGTTGCCAGGGCCCCTCGACCCCTGATGATGCAAAATTGAGAGCATTTGCCGAAGGTGTTGCATTTCCTCTCGGCTCTCGACCACGGCTCCATATAATCATTGGCAGTTATCCAAATTTGCCGGTGCGACACAAGCTTTAAGAAGGGAAGCGTTAGCCAGTCCCCCAGCTTAGCGACACGCGGCGACGACGACGATTCAGTTTTAAAACCCTAATACCCGGCTTGCTTATTCAAGGTTTGCTGAGGACCTCCGTAGTCGACTGGACATTGCAGCTCGGACGGCTCGGGAGAACATAGCAGATAGGCGGGATGGCCCCTTCCAGGTAAGTGCGTGCTCCTCCGGCCTCACTTACAGGCGTCGTCGTCGTGACGCGGACGAAGAGAGTGGGCGAGGACACATCTGGGACCTGAAGTCTTACCACCTGCGAGACCCGTAGGGAGATGAGCCCGATTTGCAACCTGCCTCCCTACAGGACTTAGACCCGGATCTCGTTCCCGGACCTCCTCCAGCCGCTATGGCTTGCGTCCCCGCAGGCGGCGCACATAGCTGCCACTCTCTCTATCGCTAAGCATAGTGCTTGTGATCTAGTGCTTCATTAGTGTGATTTCTATTTCACAGTTTTCTGCTATGTTCCATTTAGGGAGTGCCTCTTCAGGCATTCACGGCTTGGGGTTTTTCCCCCTTACCGTTTCCCTTTTCTCCTCTCGCAGATGCAACGTCGTCTACACCACAAGTCTCGCCGTATTTCTCCGGAACCCCACTGTACACCCTTCCGCTCTCGCTCTCGTGGAGGTCATCGCCCAGATCCGGGTCCGCCCCAGCACCACTCGGTACCCACTTGGACGGTGGTGTCCCAGGGCCAGCCGGTATCCAGGGCATCCCGCTCACGGTGGGCTACCCAGCCAAGGCCTCTCCGGGGGGACAACTCCACACACACCCCGGCCTCGTTTCCGGGAACTAACTCCCTCCGAGCGGCACCCGGCCAACCCCGTGTAGCCCCTGACAGCGGAAGAGAGGCGACTACTGTGTCCGGTGTTCCAGTTCCCGGACGTGCATCGAACCATCCACCGCCAGGGACCCCTCCTTCTGGACCATACTGAAGCTGTCCTCACGACCACACGTCAACACTGCACTGGCCACACTGAGGTGCCTCCGTCGTGAATTGCTGGCAGACACCCACCACCCTTAAAGTACTCCGGTACCGCAGGCACCAGGACCCCCCCCCCCCACACACACACACACGCGCGCGGAAGACATGCTCTTCGATCTTCCTGACGACTTAATATCTGCATAATCTTAAGGGGGGATGTGATATATCCAATCAGCCAAGGCAGGGCACGCAGTGCCGCGGCGACCAGGAAGGGGGCGTGGCAGATGAACCGGCTATAAAAGCGCGCAGGGTCTCGATAAACGAGGTTCAGAATCGTCTCGACAATTGGAACGCACAATAAACCTGGTATGCTGTTGGATTGAGTCTGTTGTGTCGCTTGTTCCTTCGCGCGCGGAACGGACGCGGGCTGACGCCCCGAGGTTGTGGAAACTGAGGTTTCCACAATGTCGACTATGGTGATGGGGATACCACATTGTAATGGCGTATTATGAGACAGCTATTGAATTATTGATACTGTAAAGCGATTAATTATGTAAACAACCATTTTAACTCCGCTTCCCAGTAAAGTGGCGTAGAAGTCTATATGCAACGAAAGGGTAATGATATCACGATAAAATCAACAGTTGGGACGTCAGCCGATGTCTCTAAGAAAGTGACACGCTGACACCAGAATATTCCAGTGTGTCATAAGAAGCCAAAATGAAGATGTAAAGAAAGAAGAAAACTAAAAATTTGGTGAAATAATGACGACAATAAGTTTCACGTCATGAAGGTGGTCTGACTGTGAATGGAGGGGGAATGTGTACACAGTCAGCACCACCTACACACAGAAGACTGAAATATGATGCATTAAACTATTATTATTATGTTATGTTATGTTATTTCACAATCAATTTCCCGCGAAGATTCAGAATATAAAAATCCGTCACTGAAAGACGCGCCCTTCCAGGAGTTTTCCAAACGAGCCGCAAAATTCCACAAATTGGGATTTTCAAAGTATAGGTGATGTCATTGAGAGCAGCTGTTTGTCTTCTAGTATCAGCGTGAGCGTCCTCGCCCTTTGTTTGATGACCTGACATCCAAAATTGGTTACTCATATTTTTTTGTAGTTGAATAACGCCCGCTTTCTTTATTTTCTTTGTTGCTTCTAAACTAATCACTGAATCGTGAGCTTATGGTTGGAGTACACTTATGGGCGTTTCAGGAGACTCCAATGAGCCGTCGGAAAATGTGTGAGGCTCAGCTCAAGAGTATGACAACTACATAATTTGTCTTTATTCGGTTTGGAACTATATCTGTGAGTGCTCTGGAGTAATTTGATGGACGCAGCGGACTGCACGTCCCAGGCAACACACATGACGCATGGAATGGAAATCCAACGTTAGGTATGGTTATGGAATCTGGAATACAAAGCTTCGACTTCAGATTTACGTAGGTAACGCGTGAAATTTTAACGCGTGGCCAGCACTGCTTAGATATACCGCACTTTCGTCGCTCACCGACCAACGGCAAAGAGAAGAACTTTAGCGCTACTACGATTCTGTGTACAAAAACTGCGACAAGGAATGTGCACTGCGCAACGTTTTCTCAGAATCTTTTACGTCCAGATTTCGCCTGGGAAATGGACTCATCAAAACAAACTTGATTTCTTATTGGCGAGTCAACGGCATTTTTCAGTTCACCATTCCAATTCAAGAACCCGCAAATGATCGCAGCTCACCTGGAACCGGCAGACCTAAAAATTTAGACACAAAGCGCAAGACGTTCTGTTTTCTTTTAACGTTTTCCCAGAACGCAAGAGGCGATAGGGCGCTTTTTCACCGTTATAGCTTTGAAATATATATTTTCATTTAGCTAGGACACCCTGTACATGCATGTACACGTTTTAGTACATACTTCGAATGTGGTTAGTGCGTAGTTGCCATGTACATTTCAATTTCAACATAATTTCCTTTCGGATGGGAGTGATTAAAAAGCCTGAAGCCTTCAAGAAGACTCTGCTTCCAAGAATACATCATACAACATCATTTCAGAGAAATTACGCAGAAGAAGCACACGAAAAATAGAAATTTACTTAATCCCTGGAAATAAACAAACAGAATTCCCGTTTAGAAAACAAGGAAGCGTCTACTGACGCATCTATAAACTGATTAAACAAAGACGCCGACATGTACGGTATTGACTGTTACGGGATCACTCTGGTATACACTTCGCAAAATAAACTTCGAGAATAAACTCGTCGAAATAAATCACGAAAAAATCCACGGCGTAAAGATAAAGCCGTAAAAATCAACGTTTGCGATACAAACGCTTCAGATTCAAACTTTCAAAATAAATCGTCTCTGATTGGTCGACAGGCACGACAGCCTCACAGCAGCGAAGGCTTTTCGCTCCCGCATCTCAATATAGTTCCCCGGAGGACGAGGGTTTTTCCGGAGGGCTGGGAACGAGAGTCTGGACGAATCATGGGACGAATCGTTTACTGTATTCTCCGCCGGCTATCAGGATTCTGTTGACACTGCAGTTAATGATTTGTTCTGCTGCTCGCCTGTCAAATTTGAGTATGTCGAACTCTGAATTCGTGTCGTGTCACCAAATGAGTCCCCGGTGTTGGTTTCAGCTATGGTGGACACCTGCTATATTATGAACATTGTCGCGAACATCGCCATCCTCCTGCAGGGCTGCCTTGGTTGTGAAATCGTAGAGTTGAAAAGTGACGATCGACGAAAAAGCCTGATTCCGATACCGTGTGGATGTGTTGTGTTTGTGTGTGCTCCAGCCTCAGAACCGCAGAACCGTGAAATCGGAACCTGCCTGTGGTTTTCCTTGTGAGCCTACGTTCTGATAAACGCAGGGAACAGGTACTGGACAGACTCCCGAAATGCATTTCTGCAAATAAGCTGCATATGAATGTGAAGAAATTGTTTGTTTGTTTGCAAGAAAAAAACTATTCTCTCTCGGATGAATAACTTGAGTCAGCAGAGGTGCCCTAATTTTTTTTTTAACCAGCATACGGTAATCTCAAAGTGTAACGGAATAAGATTCTAATTTCAGGAACATCCACATTGATTCGCGCACCTTCCTAGACAAACGATTTGCCACGCAAGAGCTGCAAAAGATGTATCTAGACATAATACTTCAAGCTTTTGTTTTCACTTGTCTTTAAATACCATGGAATCGAAGAATTGCCATTTTCAGGGTTTTAAAAACCATGAAATTTTTCATATTTTTTATTCGCGTGGATATACACTGCAAATTCTGGTTATCAAATGTCGGAACTGAAGAAAACCAAGCGCAATAAGTAACTGAAATCAGAAGTGCGAGAAATGAATGGCATGTATGTGTTTGCCTTCCTTTCTCTCCTATGATCTTCACATTCAGAAATCCCCAAGTACGTTTATTAGCAGGTCAGTCTTTTTGCCAAGCACCCTCGCCAAGAAGAGGTCTCAAATTTACGGTACCAGCTACTTCATTGTATCATGCCCTTGCACCTATTCTTAGAGCTTATAAATATTGTGCTGAAATATCAAATTGCTGTAAAACTTGCATCCTGCACGACATTACATTAAATATGCTACTTGCAGTTCTGCAGCGGTGTTTCTTCCTCACATTCAAGTAGAAAGGCAAAAAGAACGCTCCGAGACATACTCTCACACAACCATTGTTTCGGAGCCATGTCCTCACACTAAATGGTCACGAGCATACTTTTCAAAACTATAGCTGCACCGACCTTCTATTTCAAATAATTAAACAATGCCTAATTAACAAGACCTAATTTGTACATCCACTTCGGATGTTGAACATGTCATCCCTTATAACTGCAAAAATATGGTTCCTCTAAGAATAAAAAAATCAGTCCATGGACACGCTATGTGCACCGCACCTACTAGAACTTAACCAGTGGTTGCTGAAAATATACTGGTATTTGTGTTTTATGTGATGTATGGCCCACATTTTCTTCTTGACCAGCTATGCCAGTGTGAGAGCTCCTACGCCAGATTAGCTAACTCCTACTCTTTGTCCTCCATGCGGTCACATATATGTTACACTACAAGGAAGCTATCTGGTACCATAGTACCAAACAGGTGAATTAACATGAACACAATCACATAGCAGAGTGAATAAGAACGACCATTATTGACTTGCTTCGTCGATGGCAACTGAAAGTGGCATATTTCTTTCCTCTGATTTTTTATTTGTTTGGTCCAGCTAAAAACATAAGCCATACACTGAGCAGCAGGGCATAATAAAACCCTCCATAAGCATCACTTTGCCTCTTTGGCTTTGGCAAGCATGGCTTTGCCTCCACAAGCATGACTTTGACATAATTGCTTTGTGCCGTGATAAAGGGTACCATGACTGTGTTTGCAGTACCATTTAAAACGTTGGCACCTATAGGGCTAGATTGCAGCCCCCTATTGCATGCAGATATTCTGATGGCTGCAGAGCTGTAAGCTGTTCTTCCTGGTGAAAGAACGCTTGAAGACTGCTTACGTTGTGGCTCACTGCCAAAGAGATACGATTGGAGAAGAAATTACTGGACATGACGCACAGTGAAGCGTGCTCCACCTAGGCCACAAGGAGGTACTATTGTACTACGATGTACGGTACTACGATGTCGGGCCAACATCGGTCCAATGTGATTTTGCCGACACCTCTGATATCGGCCCAACATACATTTTGCAACGTCCCCCGGAGTCGGGCCGATGTCACGCTACGACATGATGCCGATGTGGTCTGCCGCAGTGTAGCCGATGTCACACCGATTTTATTTTGCTATTCGTGTTTTGTATACGGTGTTTTTGAATTACAAAAAGAGGTAACAGAAAGTTATTTCGAAAGGACTTTTATTGTTTGGAACTCCTTTCTTTCCGACCGCCTTCACAGTCACCAGCACAAGCCAAGTACCTGCTGATCCGAGCTATAACTTCTTTATCTGTGACCGGGATCTTCAGGATGTCCATTCGCTTGTGGACGGCACCTTTTAGAGAGTAGAGAGTACAAATGAAAACTTTTCAGACAATATGATGTACCTAACCAATCTCACATGCTTAAGTTTTGTGTATCCTTTCTTAGTTTTCGCCAACTGATGTAGATTTATTTCACCATAGATTGCAAGATACTGCATTTAGGATTCCTTTATTACGTTACTCGTAAGCAGACGAAGGCACTAGATGTATCTTCCATGAGACAGCAATTTACACTAGGTTTCACAAAATCAGCAATGCTTACATTTACTCTCAGTATCATGCTGAAATAATTATCTCTGCCTTGGTCAAGGTGTAATGATCTTGCAAGAACTGACAGAAGAAATTCAACCAGGTACTTACTCAGGACACAAGAGAAGAGTCGTGTGCCTTTAAATGCTTTCTTGCCATTCCGGCCTTCTACAGTTATCTGCTTCTGTAATGCTTTCCTAGTGCACGCTTCCATAACTAAACGTACTGCGTCGTTTAGTGAGCCACCTCCAAGGACTGCAATCCGATCAACCTAGTGAGAATAAGAAGAGCTTTGGTAACTAATATGGTCCCTCAGAGAAAGGTATTGCACAGCCTACAAGGATTGTTATTTGCAACAGCTAGCCTGAACCAAAAACCCTTGTTAGAAGGAAATCGCTTCTTTCAAAATGTCGTTTTATTCAAAGTTTACCGCAAGTCAACTCGACGTGATACTAAGAAGTCAACATCTGTGGCAGACATTCCAGCAGACATTTCAGCATTGCACTTAGTATATGCATGGTGACACAATACACTTTCTGGTCATGAAACTCCCGAATACAATGAAGCTGATCACTTAGACGCGTTGTGTCAATACACACGCCTCCGTACACCCACATGCTACGTTACACTTACAAGGTTTTTCCTTGCGGGACAGTCCTGGAGTTGCTCTTCCAAAGCTTCCCATTCTTGCATATTCGAAAGTGGCTCTTGGAGGAATTCCTCCAGGACATCAGAGGGTTCTCCCAGTGGTGCTGATCCACACCGTGCCTCGAGGACAGCCATCCTGGACGAGATATCACGCAATGCTGCTTTGATCTCGACCTGCATCTTGAGAGTTTTTTTCTCGTACGCTGAAATACAAGGCATGTACTTAAGCATGATGCAAGTATAGGTGACCACAATAGATGCTAACACATTCAGGTGCCCTGTAACTCAAACCAGGAAAAGGATGCAGGCCACCTGGTGTAGATCCATGAAGAATACAGAGACACGGACACTGAGAACATGTGCATGTGTCACCTTCTGGGTCCGTGGCTCTGTCTTTCTCATGGTACTGTACAGGGTGTTTCACGAAAATCCCTCGGATGAATAATTCGTGAATAGGTGGCGCCATCAAAGAAATTTATTTTTGTAAATATCCTTGGGACATCGACCATGAATTCAGTGTATGAATTCAATAGTGAGCGGCTCATTTGCATACACTCACTAATTAGATAAACATCTGAACTTTTACTTCCCACACTTACGGTACCTCTGTTTTACGCATCGGGACCTTCAGTGAAAAATATTGCAAGAAAAAAACCGCATCAACATTTAGTGATTTTTTCGAGTAATTGGTTTCCGTTTACATATTGCTTGTGCGGACCAGTGCACCAATGAGCTCTTTGGATCAGCTATCCGGATGTCAATGTTGTGTTCATCCGCCTAGTTGACACACCATCAATTGTGTGTACAAACTGGTTCACAGCGTTCGCGGCGCATTCGTCATCATCCATGATAACAGCACGCTATCTCACCTACGGAACGACAGAACCGGCTGTGCTGTGTCTCAGTCGCCTTGAGAAGGAGTATCAAAGCATCTCTTGCAGCTGTTCCTAATCCTCTGTCACCCCCGTGTGTCAGCCAGGTGAATGAACACGAAATTGACAGCCGGATAGCTGATCCAAAGAGTGCATTAGTGTACTGCTCCGTGCAAGAAATACGTAAACCGAAACTGATTAATTACTCGAAAAAATCACTAAGTGTTGATGCGTTTTTTTTTTCTTGCAATATTTTTTGCTGAAGGTCTTGATGTGTAGAACAGAGGTTCCGAAAGCGTTGCAAGTAAAAGTTACGATGTTTAATTAGTGAGTGTATCCAAATCAGCCACTCACTACTCAATTCATGGTCAATGTCCCAAGGATCTTTACCACAAAGAAATTTCTTCGATAGCGCCACCTGCTACAAATTATTTAGCCAGGGGATTTTCATGAAACACCCTGTACACTGAACTGGCTTATTTTCACACATAGCCATTTATAGCCTCCACACACCCATGTGTCCTCATAAGGCCGCGGAAACTAAACAATAACTCACCTGTGAGACCTACTTCGGCACCTTCTGTTGACACACGACTTCCATTTTCACTTTCTGCAGATGCCGAGCCTGATAAGAAATGAGCACATTGAACAAAAATTGTTTCGGAGCTGACATCCAGGTAGTTTGGTTGTCACATGAGACTTACATTGTGATGACGAAAAACCATACCCTCTGCTCCCACTGCTAGCTGGTGGTGAGGGCTCTGCAGAACCTAAGTGTTCAAACCAGTGCAGATTAAGTGACTACTTGTTGTTGCACGTTCTCCACTCTTTTCGTGTGTGTGCACATTGGTGATATACCCATTACTCTTGATTTAACTAGATGCTGACCTCTTTAAATATTTATTTACATTTGATTACTTACCAGCAGGACTATGAGGTGCACTTCCAATGTCACTAGCTGTGCAACCAAAATAGTGGTATTATGATTTGTGAGGCACCTAAATCAAGAAAACTGCAGCTTACGTGGTGATGGAAGAGTTATCCTCTTCATTGCTCTCTGCAACTCTCCTGCAAAGAAAACAGGCATTTAATACAACACTACACTGCCATCGACTAGCGTACCCGTCGGTTTAAGGATATCAGTGCCAGCTCCGTTGTCTTCTCCCTCACTTGAGTCGGATTCCAGATGTGAAGTATACTCAGCGTCCCGAGCATTCTTTTTTGCCCTCTTGTAGCTGTCTGATGCAAAGAATAACATGAAAGGCACAATAACTACGAATATTCCTCACTACTTCACATTTTGGCAACAACTGCAAAAGCAATCATTCAACTTACTGAAGGACGCCATGCGCACACAAGAGCACAAATCCCAGTCCACTTCGGGGTCCCAACGTTCTTTGACCATCACCGCGATCCTCGAATTCGGAGTGTTCTTCGGCCAAAGGCATAGCCTCCCTGCAACAATCCATTTCGTCGGCACAAACTCGACAGTGTCGTTTTCAAATTTTACGACTGTGTACCGCTTGCTGAAATGCGGAGGGAAAGAAAAGGAACGGTTATGAAAGATAGATAGGTACGCCACGGATGAACTGTTAGAGCAAAAAATCTAAAACTGGCTGAACCTAACGCAATTGGGACGAAAATGTTTTCTGAAGCTCACCTTGTGTTCCCTTCGGCTTTCTGCTTCGATGCTGTAGGCGCCGTAGGTGCCATCACGACCAACACACCACTCTCACACTTCACTAGGGTGTAACAAAAATGGAACACCAGAGAAACAGAAATTCAACAGACGGAAAAGGGAAGCAGGTAGGACGACAGTAGATTACCAAACTGCAAAAGAGAGGGACCGAAAACTTCAACACAAGCGAGCACTATCTGTCACTGACCCAAACCAAACTGGAAATCCACATGTGACTTCCGAATCAAACAAAAGACGCGGGCAGCAAAGGAAAACCGGAAGTAGCAGGAGGAACCGGAAACAACATGATGATGAAATTGATGGCACCTAAAAAGTCTACCTGACCATTTCCTTAACAAATAAAATGACCAAACTGTAAGAAAAGAACAAAAATTCTAAACGTTGATCGTTTCGCAATTTCTATGTCTGCGTCGGGTTTTAAAGTTTTCGCAACAACCTTGCTTTGTATCTGGTTCTGGTATTTCTCCTTCGGTTTGGTTTGCATCGTTGCTGCGCTTCTGCCTTGTGCTTTCTTTTTCCTCTCAATTGCGTTTTGTTTTCGTTTCCCTGTCACGCAAAAACCGAAGTTGTTTTAATCCAGATTGGGTTTGTCTGTTCTTTTGAGCTGCCGTGTTTGTGCCAGCGAAGGTCTCCGCTGCACCATGTCGAGATGGAGACGTTATCGTGAACTGCGAAAGGAATTTGAGAACATTGTCAACGAAATAGTGAACACTGACACGCAGTATTTACACCCCTCGAACACGACAGCTTCTCTGGACGTTGTACCCCTTCCTCAAGATGAACGCGGTGAATGCTTCACTGCTGACGACGAACACACTACACCACATTTCATGGCTGATGAAACAGCATCTGATCTATCGTGGGAAGAGACAAATGATGAATTGGAAGTTGAGGAATCACAAGACGAAAATGATCTTTATCGGGAAAATTCCGGAAACGATCTCGTGGTACAACTGGCCAGGCTTTCTCTTAAGCACAATCTAACTCATTCATGCATCAATGACATTGCCGCACTCCTTAGATCCTGCGGCCACGATGTTCCAAAGGACGCTAGAACAGTTTTAGGGACACAGAGGAAAGCCCCAGTGGAACAGGACGGGACATTTGTCCACTTTGGATTGAAGGCTGGGATATTGGAGTCTCTGCAATTGGGCATGCCACCCAGTGAGATCAGCCTCCAAGTGAACATTGATGGTCTTCCATTGTACAAGAATTCGTCAACGTGTTTTTGGCCAATTCTTTGCATGGTGACGAACCATGGGGCGCGGGAGCCATTTTTGGTGAGTGTGTACTGTGGTGAAGGAAAGCCACCTGATTTGAACTCATTCTTAGAACCATTTCTGGAAGAGGTCAAGGACCTTACCGCACATGGTATACCTGTCAAAAGAAGGCATGTGACCGTAAACCTCACAGCCATAATTTGTGATGCTGTAGCACGAAGCTACCTGAAGCGCATCAAGGGCCACAGCGGGTACTATGGCTGCGAAAGGTGCTCACAAAAAGGAGTTCATCAAGAAAGCAGAATGGTGTTCTTGGACTTTGATGCTGCCTTGCACAGTGATGAAAGTTTCCGTGCACAGACCTGCCAGAGTCACCATAAGGGACAATCTCCCTTTGTTGAATTGGATATTGACATGATTTCCATCTTTCCATTGGACTACATGCACCTTCTTTGCCTAGGTGTCATGAGGAGGCTGCTACATATTTGGACGGGAGGAAAATATGGAAGAGGGAAGTTAACAACTGAACAGCAGCAGACTCTGAGCGAAAGGTTGAACTCTTACCGTAAGGACTTTCCGCCTTCATTTCAAAGGAAGCCGAGAGGCACTGACGAGTTAGAAAGGTGGAAAGCCACAGAATTTCGGACATTTTTATTGTACACTGGACCAGTTGCCCTGAAACATTTGTTACCCGACAAGCTGTACAACCGTTTCCTTCTGCTCCACGTAGCTGCACGAATCCTTGTGTCGCCGAACCTTTACAGGACACACAATGAGTATGCAAACAAACTCTTGCGGTTCTTTGTTCGGGAGATGGGAGAGCTGTATGGGGTGTCACAGCTTGTGTACAATGTGCATTCACTCATCCACCTTGCACAAGACAGTTTTCGTCATGGCCCCCTGGACTCATTTAGTGCATTTCCTTTTGAGTCCTACCTGGGGAAGCTCAAGCAATTGCTACGGACTACAAGCAGCCCCTTGCATCAGCTGAGTCGAAGAATTTCAGAAATCAAGCACACTGCAACACCTGTTGCACAGAGAAGTGTAGGAAGCGATGTCAAGTTTGGTTTCGCGTACATTCTGAACTCTAACACAGTTGTGCGTGTGAATGAGGTACGTGCTGCACATGTTCGGGTCAGCGTTTTCTCAAACGAAAGAGACTTTTTTGTCAACCCACTGCAGTCATCGTTGCTGGACATTTTTCGTGTTGATAATGTAAACAACCGCAGTGAAAGAACAATCCAGCTCAGTGCCGTAACCAAAAGCAGACAGTGTGTGCTATTACAGTACAAGTGCGGATATGTCGTTCTACCACTGCTCCACCAGAAGAAAGTCCACTAGGACATGCTATATCACTCACAAGATCACTCAAACCATCAAAAGGCCCTTCTCATGGCCACACTGCATGACTGCAAGGAGGCAAGCAGATGCGGCAGACAAATGACATCATACATTACAAATAAAACTATTACAGTTTTTCAAACTCATGTTTTACATGAACTTGGAGCAATTCTTTGTGGTCCTATAGATACAACTATTTGATCATGAATGTTGTTCATTCTCAATCGTGCTAATGTTTAATGTGCTAATTGTTTCATATTTCTTTGCTACTCTGGTAAAGTACACCGTCCATTTGTGAAAACGTATTTGATTGCAACGTCTATTCGCAAACTGATAAATTGGACTTTCTGGCATCCCGAGTGACACAGTAAGACGTGTCAAGATACGCTTTACCGCTGTGTAAATGCACCAGGTATTTTTTTTTCAAAAACTGCGAAGAGCACTGCACACTAATTTCAGAATGTCCTCCAATGCTCACGCAGTGTAACTTACGAGTTTAATCATGGATGTTGATTCTCAATCAGTAACATGTGCTAATTGTTTCATATTTCTTTGCTACTCTGGTAAAGTACACCGTCCACTTGTGAAAACCTATTTGATTGCAACGTCTATTCGCAAACTGATCAATTGGACTTTCTGGCATCCCAAGTGACACAGTAAGACGTGTCAAGATACGCTTTACCGCTGTGTAAATGCACCAGGTATTTTTTTTTAAAACTGCGAAGAGCACTGCACACTAATTTCAGAATGTCCTCCAATGCTCACGCAGTGTAACTTACGAGTTTAATCATGGATGTTGTTGATTCTCAATCAGTAACATGTGCTAATTGTTTCATATTTCTTTGCTACTCTGGTAAAGTACACCGTCCATTTGTGAAAACCTATTTGATTGCAACGTCTATTCGCAAACTGATAAATTGGACTTTCTGGCATCCCGAGTGACACAGTAAGACGTGTCAAGATACGCTTTACCGCTGTGTAAATGCACCAGGTATTTTTTTTTCAAAAACTGCGAAGAGCACTGCACACTAATTTCAGAATGTCCTCCAATGCTCACGCAGTGTAACTTACGAGTTTAATCATGGATGTTGTTGATTCTCAATCAGTAACATGTGCTAATTGTTTCATATTTCTTTGCTACTCTGGTAAAGTACACCGTCCATTTGTGAAAACCTATTTGATTGCAACGTCTATTCGCAAACTGATAAATTGGACTTTCTGGCATCCCGAGTGACACAGTAAGACGTGTCAAGACACGCTTTACCGCTGTGTAAATGCACGAGGTATTTTTTTTTTCAAAAACTGCGAAGAGCACTGCACACTAATTTCAGAATGTCCTCCAATGCTCACGCAGTGTAACTTACGAGTTTAATCATGGATGTTGATTCTCAATCAGTAACATGTGCTAATTGTTTCATATTTCTTTGCTACTCTGGTAAAGTACACCGTCCACTTGTGAAAACCTATTTGATTGCAACGTCTTTTCGCAAACTGATAAATTGGACTTTCTGGCATCCCGAGTGACACAGTAAGACGTGTCAAGATACGCTTTACCGCTGTGTAAATGCACCAGGTATTTTTTTTTCAAAAACTGCGAAGAGCACTGCACACTAATTTCAGAATGTCCTCCAATGCTCACGCAGTGTAACTTACGAGTTTAATCATGGATGTTGATTCTCAATCAGTAACATGTGCTAATTGTTTCATATTTCTTTGCTACTCTGGTAAAGTACACCGTCCATTTGTGAAAACCTATTTGATTGCAACGTCTATTCGCAAACTGATAAATTGGACTTTCTGGCATCCCGAGTGACACAGTAAGACGTGTCAAGATACGCTTTACCGCTGTGTAAATGCACCAGGTATTTTTTTTTTCAAAAACTGCGAAGAGCACTGCACACTAATTTCAGAATGTCCTCCAATGCTCACGCAGTGTAACTTACGAGTTTAATCATGGATGTTGATTCTCAATCAGTAACATGTGCTAATTGTTTCATATTTCTTTGCTACTCTGGTAAAGTACACCGTCCACTTGTGAAAACCTATTTGATTGCAACGTCTATTCGCAAACTGATCAATTGGACTTTCTGGCATCCCAAGTGACACAGTAAGACGTGTCAAGATACGCTTTACCGCTGTGTAAATGCACCAGGTATTTTTTTTTAAAACTGCGAAGAGCACTGCACACTAATTTCAGAATGTCCTCCAATGCTCACGCAGTGTAACTTACGAGTTTAATCATGGATGTTGATTCTCAATCAGTAACATGTGCTAATTGTTTCATATTTCTTTGCTACTCTGGTAAAGTACACCGTCCACTTGTGAAAACCTATTTGATTGCAACGTCTATTCGCAAACTGATAAATTGGACTTTCTGGTATCCCAAGTGACACAGTACGACGTGTCAAGATACGCTTTACCGCTGTGTAAATGCACCAGGTATTTTTTTTTTCAAAAACTGCGAAGAGCACTGCACACTAATTTCAGAATGTCCTCCAATGCTCACGCAGTGTAACTTACGAGTTTAATCATGGATGTTGTTGATTCTCAATCAGTAACATGTGCTAATTGTTTCATATTTCTTTGCTACTCTGGTAAAGTACACCGTCCACTTGTGAAAACCTATTTGATTGCAACGTCTATTCGCAAACTGATAAATTGGACTTTCTGGCATCCCGAGTGACACAGTAAGACGTGTCAAGATACGCTTTACCGCTGTGTAAATGCACCAGGTATTTTTTTTTCAAAAACTGCGAAGAGCACTGCACACTAATTTCAGAATGTCCTCCAATGCTCACGCAGTGTAACTTACGAGTTTAATCATGGATGTTGATTCTCAATCAGTAACATGTGCTAATTGTTTCATATTTCTTTGCTACTCTGGTAAAGTACACCGTCCACTTGTGAAAACCTATTTGATTGCAACGTCTATTCGCAAACTGATAAATTGGACTTTCTGGCATCCCGAGTGACACAGTAAGACGTGTCAAGATACGCTTTACCGCTGTGTAAATGCACCAGGTATTTTTTTTTTAAACTGCGAAGAGCACTGCACACTAATTTCAGAATGTCCTCCAATGCTCACGCAGTGTAACTTACGAGTTTAATCATGGATGTTGATTCTCAATCAGTAACATGTGCTAATTGTTTCATATTTCTTTGCTACTCTGGTAAAGTACACCGTCCACTTGTGAAAACCTATTTGATTGCAACGTCTATTCGCAAACTGATAAATTGGACTTTCTGGCATCCCAAGTGACACAGTAAGACGTGTCAAGATACGCTTTACCGCTGTGTAAATGCACCAGGTATTTTTTTTTTCAAAACTGCGAAGAGCACTGCACACTAATTTCAGAATGTCCTCCAATGCTCACGCAGTGTAACTTACGAGTTTAATCATGGATGTTGATTCTCAATCAGTAACATGTGCTAATTGTTTCATATTTCTTTGCTACTCTGGTAAAGTACACCGTCCACTTGTGAAAACCTATTTGATTGCAACGTCTATTCGCAAACTGATCAATTGGACTTTCTGGCATCCCAAGTGACACAGTAAGACGTGTCAAGATACGCTTTACCGCTGTGTAAATGCACCAGGTATTTTTTTTTTAAACTGCGAAGAGCACTGCACACTAATTTCAGAATGTCCTCCAATGCTCATGCAGTGTAACTTACAAGTTTAATCATGGATGTTGTTGATTCTCAATCTGTAACATGTGCTAATTGTTTCATATTTCTTTGCTACTCTGGTAAAGTACACCGTCCATTTGTGAAAACCTATTTGATTGCAACTTCTATTCGCAAACTGATAAATTGGACTTTCTGGTATCCCAAGTGACACAGTACGACGTGTCAAGATACGCTTTACCGCTGTGTAAATGCACCAGGTATTTTTTTTTCAAAAACTGCGAAGAGCACTGCACACTAATTTCAGAATGTCCTCCAATGCTCACGCAGTGTAACTTACGAGTTTAATCATGGATGTTGTTGATTCTCAATCAGTAACATGTGCTAATTGTTTCATATTTCTTTGCTACTCTGGTAAAGTACACCGTCCATTTGTGAAAACCTATTTGATTGCAACGTCTATTCGCAAACTGATAAATTGGACTTTCTGGCATCCCGAGTGACACAGTAACACGTGTCAAGATACGCTTTACCGCTGTGTAAATGCACCAGGTATTTTTTTTTTCAAAAACTGCGAAGAGCACTGCACACTAATTTCAGAATGTCCTCCAATGCTCACGCAGTGTAACTTACGAGTTTAATCATGGATGTTGTTGATTCTCAATCAGTAACATGTGCTAATTGTTTCATATTTCTTTGCTACTCTGGTAAAGTACACCGTCCATTTGTGAAAACCTATTTGATTGCAACGTCTATTCGCAAACTGATAAATTGGACTTTCTGGTATCCCAAGTGACACAGTACGACGTGTCAAGATACGCTTTACCGCTGTGTAAATGCACCAGGTATTTTTTTTTTCAAAACTGCGAAGAGCACTGCACACTAATTTCAGAATGTCCTCCAATGCTCACGCAGTGTAACTTACGAGTTTAATCATGGATGTTGTTGATTCTCAATCAGTAACATGTGCTAATTGTTTCATATTTCTTTGCTACTCTGGTAAAGTACACCGTCCATTTGTGAAAACCTATTTGATTGCAACGTCTATTCGCAAACTGATAAATTGGACTTTCTGGCATCCCGAGTGACACAGTAAGACGTGTCAAGATACGCTTTACCGCTGTGTAAATGCACCAGGTATTTTTTTTTTCAAAACTGCGAAGAGCACTGCACACTAATTTCAGAATGTCCTCCAATGCTCACGCAGTGTAACTTACGAGTTTAATCATGGATGTTGTTGATTCTCAATCAGTAACATGTGCTAATTGTTTCATATTTCTTTGCTACTCTGGTAAAGTACACCGTCCATTTGTGAAAACCTATTTGATTGCAACTTCTATTCGCAAACTGATAAATTGGACTTTCTGGTATCCCAAGTGACACAGTACGACGTGTCAAGATACGCTTTACCGCTGTGTAAATGCACCAGGTATTTTTTTTTTCAAAACTGCGAAGAGCACTGCACACTAATTTCAGAATGTCCTCCAATGCTCACGCAGTGTAACTTACGAGTTTAATCATGGATGTTGTTGATTCTCAATCAGTAACATGTGCTAATTGTTTCATATTTCTTTGCTACTCTGGTAAAGTACACCGTCCATTTGTGAAAACCTATTTGATTGCAACGTCTATTCGCAAACTGATAAATTGGACTTTCTGGCATCCCGAGTGACACAGTAACGACGTGTCAAGATACGCTTTACCGCTGTGTAAATGCACCAGGTATTTTTTTTTTCAAAAACTGCGAAGAGCACTGCACACTAATTTCAGAATGTCCTCCAATGCTCACGCAGTGTAACTTACGAGTTTAATCATGGATGTTGTTGATTCTCAATCAGTAACATGTGCTAATTGTTTCATATTTCTTTGCTACTCTGGTAAAGTACACCGTCCACTTGTGAAAACCTATTTGATTGCAACGTCTATTCGCAAACTGATCAATTGGACTTTCTGGCATCCCAAGTGACACAGTAAGACGTGTCAAGATACGCTTTACCGCTGTGTAAATGCACCAGGTATTTTTTTTTTAACTGCGAAGAGCACTGCACACTAATTTCAGAATGTCCTCCAATGCTCACGCAGTGTAACTTACGAGTTTAATCATGGATGTTGTTGATTTTCAATCAGTAACATGTGCTAATTGTTTCATATTTCTTTGCTACTCTGGTAAAGTACACCGTCCACTTGTGAAAACCTATTTGATTGCAACGTCTATTCGCAAACTGATCAATTGGACTTTCTGGCATCCCAAGTGACACAGTAAGACGAGTCAAGATACGCTTTACCGCTGTGTAAATGCACCAGGTATTTTTTTTTTAAACTGCGAAGAGCACTGCACACTAATTTCAGAATGTCCTCCAATGCTCACGCAGTGTAACTTACGAGTTTAATCATGGATGTTGATTCTCAATCAGTAACATGTGCTAATTGTTTCATATTTCTTTGCTACTCTGGTAAAGTACACCGTCCACTTGTGAAAACCTATTTGATTGCAACGTCTATTCGCAAACTGATAAATTGGACTTTCTGGCATCCCAAGTGACACAGTAAGACGTGTCAAGATACGCTTTACCGCTGTGTAAATGCACCAGGTATTTTTTTTTCAAAACTGCGAAGAGCACTGCACACTAATTTCAGAATGTCCTCCAATGCTCACGCAGTGTAACTTACGAGTTTAATCATGGATGTTGTTGATTCTCAATCAGTAACATGTGCTAATTGTTTCATATTTCTTTGCTACTCTGGTAAAGTACACCGTCCATTTGTGAAAACCTATTTGATTGCAACTTCTATTCGCAAACTGATAAATTGGACTTTCTGGTATCCCAAGTGACACAGTACGACGTGTCAAGATACGCTTTACCGCTGTGTAAATGCACCAGGTATTTTTTTTTTCAAAAACTGCGAAGAGCACTGCACACTAATTTCAGAATGTCCTCCAATGCTCACGCAGTGTAACTTACGAGTTTAATCATGGATGTTGATTCTCAATCAGTAACATGTGCTAATTGTTTCATATTTCTTTGCTACTCTGGTAAAGTACACCGTCCATTTGTGAAAACCTATTTGATTGCAACGTCTATTCGCAAACTGATAAATTGGACTTTCTGGCATCCCAAGTGACACAGTAAGACGTGTCAAGATACGCTTTACCGCTGTGTAAATGCACCAGGTATTTTTTTTTCAAAAACTGCGAAGAGCACTGCACACTAATTTCAGAATGTCCTCCAATGCTCACGCAGTGTAACTTACGAGTTTAATCATGGATGTTGATTCTCAATCAGTAACATGTGCTAATTGTTTCATATTTCTTTGCTACTCTGGTAAAGTCGTGTCTTCCCATTTCGCCTATTCCCATTTTGCCTAATGCTTCTTAGCGGATTATCTCGCCATCCCTTAGCAGGTTCACCGACCTCGAACTGCAGGGGGTCCCATTTGGCCTAATGTATGCTGCAGACAGTCCCACTTCGCCTACTAATCCGTGTTACGTAAGAAAGAAGGCGGTCCTCTGGCATGCTGCCAAAAGTCAATTTCGGATCTTCATATAACTTTACATGCAACCTTGTTGGTTTCACTGAAGCATGAGGTCTGTATTTATAATTCATATTACACTAGGGTTTCTTCCCTCATCTGTTGGTTCACTAATACATAGACTGTGCAAGAGTGAAAACGTAGTTTTCATTTACAGTTTTTTTTTTAATTGAAAGGGAAGCTTTATTTTCTGCACTTCAAAATTCTTCCAAATTTGCAGCTCTACTCAATATGCATTAGATGTCCCACGGCATCGAGGTACGACACCATGTCCCGTTCGCCATTCTGAATTATTGACTGCTCAATGACATTCTTAAGTATCATCACAACTTTTTATTAATTCCAACGCCCTACGCCGGCTTTTTCAACTGACCCTAAGTGATTTGGGAGAAATTCAGAGCACACCCTGGGGGAGACTAGAATTTGTACGACACCGACCAGAAAAGAAATTCCTGTCGGAAAATATTTCCGTGTATAACTCCCACCGTTAGATAATGCGCAGGCCCTCTTCAGAGCACCTTTTTACCGAATAACGCGCGCGTTATACACCGGAAAATACGGTAGTTAGGTTGAACGTTGGTTAAGGCGTCTCGCTCGGTGGTGTCATGCTAACTGGGAGGCGGTGGGTTCGAATCCTACCACCGGTTGTGCTGTCTGAGGTTTTCCCTGGGTTTTCCGATGACTTTCGAGACGAATACCGGCACAGTTCCCCCTGAAGTCTGCCCAAGACGCATATTAACCCCCTATCCCCCCGCTCCTTCCTGCTGTCCTCTCTCCATCTGTCCTCATCAGTACGTCGCTCATAGCCACCTCTCATCTCCAAATAGCCACATCTCGCTCATAGCCACCTCGCCGTCGCTCATAGCTTCGCGGCACTAACACGAAAGTAAAAAAAAAAAAAGAGTTAAATTAAACACGACTATAGTGACACCAGTTTCCATATTTAACATCGCTCAGGTGACACTGAACATGGCTCGAAGCCTTGTTTCATTCGTCATGCTGTCCATCAGGAGTCACCGTGTAAAATGTTTGTAAAATGTTTGTTGTATTTGTACATTATATTTACACCTTATATTTGTAAATGTAAAGGGTCTTTGTTTCGGACGACGTAAGGTAGTTGTCCGACGAGCACATTCATTTCTTGCACACGTCACCATCGGGAGTCGGGACGGAGCGTGTAAGTAACGCCCACTTGCCGACAGTCCCGTTTTGCCTAATGAGATTGCACGGCAGTCCCATTTCGCCTAACGGCTGTTAGCCCTCCCGCCTCTTTAATCCGATAATCCGGGTTAGGCAAAATGGGAATAGGCGAAATGGGATGTAACCGGTAAAGTACACCGTCCATCTGTGAAAACCTATTTGATTGCAACGTCTATTTGCAAACTGATAAATTGGACTTTCTGGCATCCCAAGTGACACAGTAAGACGTGTCAAGATACGCTTTACCGCTGTGTAAATGCACCAGGTATTTTTTTTTTTCAAAAACTGCGAAGAGCACTGCAGACTAATTTCAGAATGTCCTCCAATGCTCACGCAGTGTAACTTACGAGTTTAATCATGGATGTTGATTCTCAATCAGTAACATGTGCTAATTGTTTCATATTTCTTTGCTACTCTGGTAAAGTACACCGTCCATTTGTGAAAACCTATTTGATTGCAACGTCTATTTGCAAACTGATAAATTGGACTTTCTGGCATCCCAAGTGACACAGTAAGACGTGTCAAGATACGCTTTACCGCTGTGTAAATGCACCAGGTATTTTTTTTTCAAAAACTGCGAAGAGCACTGCACACTAATTTCAGAATGTCCTCCAATGCTCACGCAGTGTAACTTACGAGTTTAATCATGGATGTTGTTGATTCTCAATCAGTAACATGTGCTAATTGTTTCATATTTCTTTGCTACTCTGGTAAAGTACACCGTCCATTTGTGAAAACCTATTTGGTTGCAACTTCTATTCGGAAAGTGATAAATTGGACTTTCTGGTATCCCAAGTGACACAGTAAGACGTGTCAAGATACGCTTTACCGCTGTGTGTTTTTTTTTTTAACTGCGAAGAGCACTGCACACTAATTTCAGAACGTCCTCCAATGCTCACGCAGTGTAACTTACGAGTTTAATCATGGATGTTGTTGATTCCCAATCAGTAACATGTGCTAATCGTTGAACCGACACAATGCCGATACTGCCAACTTCTTAGGGCACGTCGGGTGCAAGTTGGCAGTGTCGGGCAGTCATGCCGACATACCCAACTTGCTACCGACACTGAGCCAGTGTATGGACACAAGTGGCATTACTTGCAATTTATTACTTATACTGTGTTATGCGGTTATACGTGAGCATTATAAGGGCTCCCAAGTACAAAGTTGTCAGAAGAGAAAGTTTATTTGTGAAAACCTTTGATCCGATGCCATGCCGATACTCCCAACTTCTCTTGACATGTCTGTTGGAAGTTGGCAGTGTCGGGCATAGTCAGGACGACATGCCCAACTTCTTACCGACACTGAGCCAATGCATCTACATGTGATATTAACTTGCAACAAAGGTACGTGTACTTAATCCTGCGGCTATGCATGAGCATTGTGATGATTATTGACTACAAATTTGTTGAAAATCAAACCTGTTTTATAAAAAAATTTGAACCGACATCATGCCGATACTGCCAACTTCTATATGCATGTCGGTTGCAAGTTGGCACTGTCGGGCCTGTGTTGGGCTGACATGCCCAGCTTGCCACTGACATCGGTCCGATATCATGTGCTGCCTGGGAAGATAAAATGAAAAGAACTTGACGCGCTACGATGTCTCGGAGCACGATTTCCGTCTCATAACGCTCTGATTATTACCCGGAAACTTCAGTACTATATTTTTAGACACTCCTTGGTTTTCACAGGGTACTTCACATTACACCAGAACTTTCGTTCAGCGTAGACACTAGTTCAGCGGAGAATCCCCAGTGGCCCGGAGCTTTTCCTTATCTTCCTCAGAAGGCCTCCCTTTGTTCGCCGTCCAAAGACAGACGGGTACAGGTTTTGAGTCATCCAACGTGCAACTAGCAAGGATTGTCGAAAGATGGAAAATCCAGGGAACCGGTCTCGAAAAATTGGCCGTATCTCAAAATAACGTGATCGAAGTCCCCGTTGCTTCAAACTTATGAACAAAAAATAATCCCCAACAATAGTGCGGATGTGTATCATTGTTACCTCGTACTCCTTTTTCACACCAAAACGATGTAAACGGGCTGTGCAGAAGGTGTTGGAAAGCTCTAACACCCATTTAACACCCTCCAAAGAGTGTTCGTTTTTTGAGAAGGTGTAATAAGGGAGTAAAAAAGGAGTATACACAAGTTTCCACCCTATTTACACCACAAATACACCCAAAAGGCAGTTTTTTTGTTTGTTTTTTTTCAGTTTACAGTGTGGTTGCTCATCTTTGAAAGAAAGCAGTTATGTGGCTTACTTAGCTTGCACGACCCGAAAGAAAGGTATATTTGGGTATTATGACCAGTGTTCTTACATGGGGTCCCATTATTTGTGAAATGTTCGGTGGCCTGGTTATGGCTTTTGAAGAAAGAGAGAGAAATTGGGATGTTATGAGAATTTTTCCTTTCCTCGAGGAAATTAAGGTCTTCCTGGAACGGAGACATAATCTAAGCGAAACATTTGTGCTGTTCACTGGTTAGTCGAGTCCAGTGTATTGTCACCAAACAGGAGAGCTACCTATGGAGGTAGGCTCCAGGAACACTAGTGTTGCGGGAAAAAATTAATTCGTGGGTGGCCTAGGCTCACTTCCAAATGCTTAAATACAGGCGAGAGGAGATGACAGGTGACAGATATCTACAAATGGTATGTGGTATTATCAGTGGTATGTACAATGATACTCACAATAACGTTCACGGCAAGAAGTCATGGAAGAAAACAAGGCCGCCCCCATGTCAAGGTAGGACAGTCCCCCCCGCCGTGCACCGAAGCGCTCTTCAACACTCGACGTCATCTCCTCCTCGAGCACTGCCAGAAGGAGACATCTGGCACGCTGCACAAGCGGCAGAATGGGGACATTGCGAAGATTTCGTGTGACAGCGAGGTCCCACGGCACGCACAGCACCGTGGCTCCGCAGGAGGTCAGAAGCATGCGGATACGGCCATCCGCCGAACGAAGACCGGTCGGAGCGGCACGGAAGTCACCTAGCACCGGACGCGAGTTGCCTTGCGGATAACTTGCCAGAAGGCTCGTAGAGGACATGGTCGATAGACTCCGGAAGGCGGCAAAAGGGACACGTGGAAAATGCAACAATACCCCAGCGGCCAAGGCGGTCGCGCGTTGGCAGGACACGCCAAGCAAAATTACATTCTATATGTATTGGCATCATCGTGGAAGACCAGCCATATTGGCTGGCTCCCTTTAACGCAACAAACGCACTAGTCTACAACCATCGCAACGCCAACACCCGAAGACGAGCTCACGGCAGGTCTGGGATTGATGTACATGCTAAATGCCACCTCGCAACAAACCAAAACTCGCGGAGAGTTGCTCGTGGGACAGCAGCACGAAGGATATTACAAGCGGATGACATACCTACCATTCGTTTCTTCGAAGAGGGTCGCTGATGTTTGCCGCCGCTTACCAAACTGGACGGCCCCAAGGACTGCTCTCTCCCTGTATAGCACTCTACGGATGCCCGCTGTGACCCTGTTCAGTACCTCAACGGCGGTGCGCATCGTGCACAGCTATGCAGCGTGCTATCCAGACCTGGTAGTTGATTTCTATCGCCAGGAGTACAATGGCGTCTATCGCAGACCGGAACTGGAAGCGAGCTCAGTAACTGGACCGTGCCCCACCGAATGAACGGAATGCTGTAAAGCACTTCAGCCTTGTGCCACAAAAAATCCGGGAGCAGAAAAGCGTGCTCCGACGTTTCAAAGGTAGGGCAGAAAGGGCAAAAAAGCCTGTTCAAACCGAAGCGGGACAACCTGTCTCTGAGGGGTAAAACGTCGTGCGCAAGACGCCACTGCAAGCTTGCACGGCGCGCTTCCAACCAGCCGGCCGTAATATGACGCCACGCGATCGGGCGAGGCACAGCCGACCTCGCCGTCGGAAGGAGCTTCAGAAGAGCGGCATAAAACTGCTTGACGGACTAGACAAAGAAATCCTCCGACGGGAATGATGCGCGTAGGCGACGGACGTTCAAAACGTACTCTCTCAAGTGCGAGGCCACAAACTCAGAGCGCGGTCTATTCGGCACAAGCGTGCGAAACAGACGTGCGTCTGGACCTAAGCAGTATTGCAGGAGATCGTGGGCGGGGTGGCCAGGGTCATTAAGGCCGTCAAAAATTGCCTTTATCCCGAGCGCAAGACACTTGATTCTTACGTGAGGAACGCGCAAACCGCCAACCTCTCTCGGCTGGTACATACGTGCACGGGATACCCACTCAGCTCCGTTGCCCCAGATGAACCGAAAGGCCGTACGAATTGCTGCAAGGAAAACCTGACGAGGAGGAAGGCAAACTGTCCCGTGATACCAATATTTGCTCAGGAACCACGACGCAGCCAGGCGAGCTCTACAGGTGATAGGGAGCACTAGGCCCCTTGAATCCGTGAGAACCGAGACGCTGCGCTCGTGAACACGCAACCAAGAAAGAGAAGAGACCCCAGCCCTGTTATAGTGAATACCAAGAATCCGCACCTCATTCCTAACAGGGATCCCGAATGAAGACGGGCAGGAGGGAGTGACATTAATGAACAGCGCAGCGCTTTTTTTCTCTGTTGATTCGTGCATTCGATACTCGACCGTATCTTTTTAAAATAACGAGAGCACGACCTATGGAGTCCTCGTTACTGAGCATTATGGAGAGGTCATCTGCATACGCGAAAAGAGGGAGGTTCCACGAGCCCGGCAACGGAAACATAACAGATCGAAGGCAGGTTGCTAAGGTTTCTAGGAGAGGACTAAACACCACGGCATACAACGCCGGGGACAAAGCACAGCCTTGCCGCACACCGGTCATGATGGAGAACCTACCGAAAACGCCCCCGTTCACGCCGACAACGGCAGAGGAATCTCTGTATAGGGCCTTAATCCAGTCCACCACTACGGGAGGAAAGCCAGCCACCTCCAGCACACGGAACATATACCCATGATGCACCCTGTCAAACGCCTTATTCTGGTCGAAAGACACCAGTACTGCGGGTTGCTGACGGCTATGCGCCCAGTAGATAGCGTCACGCACGGCCTGTGTGTGCAAGTTGATTGACCGTCCAGGAACGGCACAGACCAGACAGGGGGGAACTACAAGACCCAGGACTAAGGAAACTCTACGCAGAATTGCGGTCGAAACTATCTTGTAGTCCGTATTAAGTAGGGAAACAGGCCTATACGCATTCGGGTCCCGCTTCCTAGACGGGTCTTTGCATAGTAACGGTACCACACCCTCTCGAATGGACGGGCAGAGGAGGCCGTCCGCCAAGCAGCCATTCAATAACGCCGTCAGCGGGCCAGAGAGCGTACGCTAGAGTACCTTATAGAATTCGGCTGGGAAACCATTGGAGACGGGAGACCTTCCAGTTCGCAGGGCCTTAAGGGCGGCCGTATACTCGCCCAGAGTAAACGGATCTGCGCTAAGGACGAAGTGCTTGTGAGTTGGCAGAAAGCTTTGCGCTTCGGCATAAGCAGGCACGACTGCGCCGTACAAGGCGGCGAAGTGGTCGCGAAAAATTGAACAGACCTGCCAGAGGTCACCAGCTCCGCAACAGCATTTGGAGGGCGACGAAAAAAGCGGCCAAGAAGAAGGCGTGAGCAGCAGGACTCCTGTGACCAGCGCTCAGCTGCCTGCAACGCCGCAAAGTGTTCCCAGGCACGCATCTTTAGAGAGGCAAGACGCATCAGAACGTCCTGGATATCATCGTCGTTGCCAGGGCCCCTCGACCCCGGATGACGCAAAATTGACAGCACTTGCCGAAGGTGTTGCATTTCCTCTCGGCTCTCCCGCGCCCGCCGAGCCCGCCACTGTCGAAAAAGCCTCCCGCTTCCAATATCCCAAATGTTACTGCGAATATCGCTATAAGGACTGCGTTGCAGAGTGACCACGGCTCCATATAATCATTGGCAGTTATCCAAATTTGCCGGTGCGACACAAGCTTTAATAAGGGAAGCGTTAGCCAGTCCCCCAGCTTAGCGACACGCGGCGACGACGACGATTCAGTTTTAAAACCCTAATACCCGGCTTGCTTATTCAAGGTTTGCTGAGGACCTCCGGAGTCGACTGGACATTGCAGCTCGGACGGCTCGGGAGAACATAGCAGATAGGCGGGATGGCCCCTTCCAGGTAAGTGCGTTCTCATCCGGCCTCACTTACAGGCGTCGTCGTCGTGACGCGGGCGAAGAGAGTGGCCGAGGACACATCTGGGACCTGAAGTCTTACCACCTCCGAGAGCCGGAGGGAGATGAGCCCGATTTGCAACCTGCCTCCCTACAGGACTTAGACCCGGATCTCGTTCCCGGACCTCCTCCAGCCGCTATGGCTTGCGTCCCCGCAGGCGGCGCACATAGCTGCCACTATCTCTATCGCTAAGCATAGTGCTAGTGATCTAGTGCTTCATTAGTGTGATTTCTGTTTCACAGTTTTCTGCTATGTTCCATTTAGGGAGTGCCTCTTCAGGCATTCACGGCTAGGGGTCTTCCCCCCTTACCGTTTCCCTTTTCTCCTCTCGCAGATGCAACGTCGTCTACACCACAAGTCTCGCCGTATTTCTCCGGAACCCCACTGTACACACTTCCGCTCTCGCTCTCGTGGAGGTCATCGCCCAGATCCGGGTCCGCCCCAGCACCACTCGGTACCCACTTGGACGGTGGTGTCCCAGGGCCAGCCGGTATCCAGGGCATCCCGCTCACGGTGGACTACCCAGCCAAGGCCTCTCCTGGGGGACAACTCCAAACACACCCCGGCCTCGTTTCCGGGAACTAACTCTCTCCGAGCGGCACCCGGCCGACCCCGTGTAGCCCCTGACAGCAGAAGAGAGGCGACTACTGTGTCCGGTGTTCCAGGTCCCGGACGTGCATCGAACCACCCACCGCCAGGGACCCCTCCTTCTGGACAGTACTGAAGCTGTCCTTACGACCACACATCAACATTGTACTGGCCACACTGAGGCGCCTCCGTCCTGAATTGCTGGCAGATACCCACCACCCTTAAGGTACTCCGGTACCGCAGGCACCACGACGCCCCCCCCCCCTCCACATACACAAACACACACGCGGAAGACATGCTCTTCGATATTCCTGACGACTTAATATCTGCATAATCTTCACGGGGGATGTGATATATCCAATCAGCCAAGGCAGGGCACGCAGTACCGCGGCGACCAGGAAGGGGGCGTGGCGGATGAACCGGCTATAAAAGCGCGCGGGGTCTCGATAAACCAGGTTCAGAATCGTCTCGACAACTGGAACGCTCAATAAACCTGGTACGCTGTTGGATTCGAGTCTGTTGTGCCGCTTGTTCCTTCGCGCGCGGAACGGACGCGGGCTGACGGCCCGAGGTTGTGGGAACTGAGGTTTCCACAATTTCGACTATGGTGATGGGGATACCACATTGTAATGGCGTATTATGAGACAGCTATTGAACTATTGATACTGTAAAGCGATTAATTATGTAAACAACCATTTTAACTCCGCTTCCCAGTAAAGTAGCGTAGAAGTCTATATGCAACCAAAAGGGTAATGATATCACGATAAAATCAACAGTCGGGACGTTAGCCGATGTCTCTAAGAAAGTGACACGCTGACACCAGAATATTCCAGTGTGTCATAAGTAGCAAAAATGGAGATGTAAAGAAAGTACTAAAAATTTGGTTAAATGATGACGACAATAAGTTTCATGTCATGGAGGTGGTCTGAATGTGAACGGAGGGGGAATGTGTCCACAGTCGGCACCACCTGCACACAGAAGACTGAAATATGATGCATTAAACTTAGTTATTTCACACCAGAAATCAATTTCCCGCGAAGATTCAGAATATAAAAATCCGTCACTGAAAGACGCGCCTTTCCACGAGTTTTCCAAACGAGCCACAAAATTCCACAGATTGGGATTTTCGAAGTATAGGTGACGTCACTGAGAGTAGCTGTTTGTCTCCTAGTATCAGCGTGGGCGTCCTCGCCCTTTGTTTGATGACCTGACATCCAAAATTGGTTACTCATATTTTTTTTGTAGTTGAATAACGCGCGCTCTCTTTATTTTCATTTTCTTTTTTTTTTTTTTTTTTTGCTTTTAAACTAATCACTGAATCGTGAGCTTATGGTTGGAATACACTTGTGGGCGTTTCAGGCGACTCCAATGAGCCGTTGCAAAATGTGTGAGGCTCAGCTCAAGAGTATGACAACTACATAATTTGTCTTTATTCGGTTTCGAACTATATCTGTGAGCGCTCTGGAGTAATTTGATGGACGCAGCGGACTGCACGTCCCAGGCAACGCACATGGCGCCTGGAATGGAAATCCAACGTTAGGTGTGGTTATGGAATCTGGAATACAAAGCTTCGACTTCAGATTTTACGTAGGTAACGCATGAAATTTTAACGCGTGGCCGGCACAGCGTAGATATACCGCACTTTCGTCGCTGAGCGACCAACGGCAAAGAGGGGAACTTTAGCGCTACTACGATTCTGTGTACAAAAACTGCGACAAGGAATATGCACTGCGCAACGTTTTCTCAGAATCCTTTACGTCCAGATTTCGCCTGGGAAATGGACTCATCAAAACAAACTTGATTTCTTATTCGCGAGTCAACGGCATTTTTGAGTTCACCGTTCGAATTAAAGAACCTGCAAATGATTGCAGCTCACCTGGAACCGCCAGACCTAAATATTTAGACGCAAAGCGCAAGACGTTCTGTTTTCTTTTAACGTTTTCCCAGAACGCAAGAGGCGATAGGGCGCTCTTTCACTGTTATAGTTGCATTTTCTTATAGTTGCGTTATAGTTGCATATAGTTGCAAAACATATGTTTTCATTTAGCTGGGACACCCTGTACATGCATGTACACGTTTTAGTACATACTTCGAATGTGGTTAGTGCGTAGTTGCATGTACATTTCAATTTCAACATAATTTCCTTTCGGATGGGAGTGATTAAAAAGCCTGAAGCCTTGAAGAAGACTCTGCTTCCAAGAATACATCATACAACATCATTTCAGAAAAATTACGCAGAAGAAGCACACGAAAAATATAAATTTACTTAATCCCTGGAAATAAACAAACAGAATTCCCGTTTAGAAAACAAGGAAGCGTCTACTGGCGCATCTATAAACTGATTAAACAAAGACGCCGACATGTACGGTATTGACTGTTACGGGATCACTCTGGTTTACACTTCGCAAAATAAACTTCGAGAATAAACTCCTCGAAATAAATCACGAAAAAATCCACGGCGTAAAGATAAAGCCGTAAAACCCAACTTTTGCGATACGAACGCTTCAGATTCAAACTTTCAAATGAATCGTCTCTGATTGGTCGACAGGCACGACAGCCTCAGAGCAGCGAAGGCTTTTCGCCCCCGCGTCTCAAAATAGTTCCCCCCAGGACGAGGCTTTTTGCGGAGGGCTGGGAACGAGAGTACCGAGTCTGGACGAATCATGGGACGAATCGTTTACTGTATCTCCGCCGGCTATCAGGATTCTGTTGACACTGCAGTTAATGATTTGTTCTGCTGCTCGCCTGTAAAATTTGAGTATGTCGAACTCTGAATTCGTGTCGTGTCACCAAATGAGTTCCCGGTGTTGGTTGCAGCTATGGTGGACACCTGCTATATTATGAACATTGTCGCGAACATCCCCATTCTCCTGAAGGACTGCCTTGGTTGTGAAATCGTAGAGTTGAAAAGTGACGATCGACGAAAAAGCCTGATTCCGATACTGTGTGGATGTGTTGTGTTTGTGTGTGTTCTAGCCTCAGAACCGTAGAATCGTGAAATCGGAACCTGCCTGTGGTTTTCCTTGTGAGCCTACGTTCTGATAAACGCAGGGCACAGGTACTGGACGGACTCTCGAAATGCATTTCTGCAAATAAGCTGCATATGAATGTGAAGAAAGTGTTTGTTTGTTTTCAAGAAAAATCTATTTTCTCTCGGACGAATAACTTGAGTCAGCAGAGGTGCCCTAATTTTTTGTAACCAGCATACGGTAATCTCAAAGTGTAACGAAATCAGATTCTAATTTCAGGAATATCCACATTGATTCGCGCACCTTCCTAGACAACGATTTGCCATGCAAAAGCTGCAAAAGATGTATCTAGACATAATACTTCAAGCTCTTTGTTTTCACCGGTCTTTGAATACCCTGGAACAGAAGAATGACATTTTCAAGGTCTTAAAAACTATGAAATTTTCTCACAGAAATGTTTTCATCTTTTTTAGTCGCGTGGATATACAGTGCAAATTCTGGTTATCAAATGTCGGAACTGAAGAAATATTGTGCTCAAATATGAAATCGCTGTAAAACTTGCATCCTACAGGACATTACATTAAATGTGCTGCTTGCAGTTCTGCAGCGTTGTTTCTTCCTGATGTTCAAGTGAAAAGGCAAAAAGAAAGCTCCGAGACTTACTCTCACACAACCATTGTTTCGGAGCCATGTCCTCGCACTAAATGGTCACGAGCATACGTTTGAAAACTATAGCGGCACGTAGGGAAACCGACGTTGCATTTGCACCGACCTTCTATTTCCAAGAATTAAATGAGACGTAATTAGTACATCCACTTCGGATGTAGAACATGTTGTCATCCCTTATAACTGCAAAAATATGATTTCTATAAGAATAAAAAAAACAGTCCATGGACACGCTATGTGCACCGCACCTACTAGAAATTAACCAGTGGTTGCTGAAAATATACTGGTATTTGTGTCTTATGTGATGTATGGCCCACATTTTCTTTTTGACCAGCTATGCCAGTGTGAGTGCTCCTACGCCAGACTAGCTAATTCCTCCTCTTTGTCCTCCATGCGGTCATGTGAATGAAGATGTTGCACTACAAGGAAGCTAGCTGGTACCACAGTCCCAAACAGGTGAATCAACATGAACACAATCACGTAGCAGAGTGAATAACAACCACCATTATTGACTTCATCTGCTTGGTCGATGGCAACTGAAGGTGGCATATTTCTTTCCTCGGATTTTTTTATTGGTTTGTTCCAGCTAAAAACAGAAGCCATACACTGAGCAGAAGGGCATAATAAAACCCTCCATAAGCATCATTTTGCCTCTTTGGCTTTGGCAAGCATGGCTTTGCCTCCACAAGCATGACTTTGACATAGTTGCTATGTGCCGTGATAAAGGGTACTACAACTGTGTTCGCAGTACCATTTAAAACGTTGGCACCTATAGAGCTAGATTGCAGCCCCCTATTGCGTGCAGATATTCTGATGCCTGCAGAGCTGTAAGCTGTTCCTCCTGGTGAAAGAAAGCTTGACAACTGCATAGGTTGTGGCTCACTGCCAAAGAGATACCGTTGGAGAAGAAATTACTGGACACAAAGCACAGTGAGGCATGCTCCACCCAGGCCACAAGGAGGTACTATTAGTTTGAGCCACCTTCTGTTAATGCAGCAAAAACACCTATTTCCACTGAAAGAAAGACTGTGGGCTTTTTTTTTCTGTTGTGGCTGAAGGGCACACGAGATCATAATAAATTGTTTCCAAAAGCTGTTACGTCGCATTCTGACATGATCTGAGCCAAAATGGTCAGCTGATGCTATAAGATCTACAGAAAACACATGCCAGCAGATTCTGAACATGCTATAGGAGAGGGTATGCCCCTGAAATGATTAGATTTGTTCACTTTCCAGATGACTTCAGGTATGTGAAAACAATCATAAATGTTGACAAAGCTGTTATGAATCAGCGACTGCAACTAATCTGTAGAACTGGGCAGAACAGTTGAATGCAAAATTTGTTCAAAGTGTGATAGCGTCATACAAATGGGATATGAATGAGCTGACGAAACATTTTTCTTGCGTAAGAACAAATACACTATAGGTTCTCAAAATGGAAAAGCAGAGCGTCGATTTTCGCCGGACATAGCCACATAGGCATCTCCTTTATTTATTTTTTTTCTTCCTAGATGGCCTCAACTGACGAACAAGCTGCAGCACATTATGGTGACAATTTTTTTAACTTTTTTTAAAGAAAAATAAACCTGTAGATTTTCAATATGTTGCAGGAGAGGACTAGTTATACAAATAAGGGAAGATTTCTTTTGGACGACCTATATGTGAATATACTGTCTGAAAAAAAGTAATTTTTTTGCACGTGCTTGATGTTCTCAAACACATGGTTCAACAATGAATATAGATCAGCTTGATATTTTTATGTGAAGCTAATCACAAGCAATCAGTTACAAACATAAATAATCTGGGGCTCCTTCAAGAATGCTAATTTGTCAGAAATTTATTGCAAACTTGACCCCATATGTGCTCCGTTCTTGAGTTCTCACCACGTCACCAGATTTATTCTCGTTCTACATACGCTTTGGGATGGCAGACCCGTGCTTCCCCTCTAACCCAAGGCAAAGAAAGCGCACAAATGATGTATATGTAGATGTCAGAAGGAAGCTCGTAAGGGACAACTTCATATTTCGGCACAGTTTAATGTGCCCCCATTGTTCAAGAATACAAAATGATGATTTACATTCGATATATACATCGTCTAAAAAATGCACACAATTTTTTTCAGTGATATCTGAGAGAGTCAAGCTTCATCTCTGGCTGGTTTTGGCTGGAATAGCCCAGGTTGACAGTTACACAAGCTGATCTTTGTCAGCATTCAAAATATAAAGGAAAAAAGGCAATTTAAAATGCCTCACTCAATTTACTACTTTTCATAGCTTACACCTTGACAGGTAGGAAGGGAGTTGCCTCAGGCAACTGTCCTGAGGCAACTCCCTTCCTACATTCTACCGGTTCGCTGGATTTCTACCCATCTACCTTGACAGGTGTTTTTTTTTATCCTAAAATGGTTTCAATGCCGAAATCAACGAGAATGACCGTCATCACATTAACAAGTTTCAACTGTATACCAAATAATAACAAACATGTGCTTATTTTTCTGCAATCAAGATGTGAATTGCATCGTTGAGTTGCAGGCCTCAGTGAAAAATCACTGATTGTGATGTCACTGCTGAGTGAGTACGGCACTGCTAGTGACGCAACATCTGATTCCAGTGTCTTTCACCCCACCCCACGTTATTTCATGAGCAATTAGCATCAGAATCAATGAGCTTGCATGATGCACTTATGAAGTGTAATTTCATGTGTGCCGATAAATATACTGCAGTGCTAATTTACAATGTAGTTTGTGGCTGTGGAGCACACTCATATTCAGTATGCCACGTGAACTAGAGGAGCGTTTTCTGCCATAAACATTGGATGAGCGAAGACCCCAAAAAATGTAAGCACTGTTTACGTGCATTTGACAACCTGCATTTTTATTACTGAGAGGCTTTCTTCGTAGCTAGAGGGAAAGGGTGCTGGCAATGTGGCACATGTTCATAAGATGTAGAACCAGAGACACAGAAATTGACAGCATGTCATGATCTCAATCATGTCATTGTGTCCGTGTTTCTGTTTCCTGTTTTGCATTTCTTAATCTTTTTGCGTAATTGCTGGATTTTAGCCCAACAGCAGGGGTCAGCAATTAGAGAACATCCAGAACATGCAAGGCATACATTTCCTCATTCTCAGCATTCCTGATTCAAGTAACGTTGAAGAAGTAACCATGCGAAGAAACAATACAACAGTGAAGCTGGCTTCAGTACACTACAACATGTCACATGTAACAATATACAGTATGCCTCAGTGTTTCCCAAACCATGTGTCAGGACCCCCATTGACGCCGCGATAGCCCAAACGGGGCCCAAGAGAAAGCAGATGAAGTGAGCGCAATATGCCATAAAACCAAGGAAACTATCTCTCTACGACTGTATTATATTGAAGTTGTTTTACAAAAGTGCAAGTTCAGTTCAGCGCACAATCAGTCGGGGAAACAAGCTAACTCGGAGCAATGCTTTCAATCAAGTATGTCGCAGTATTCCTAACTGTAACATGACGAGAACCTGGACCTACATCAGACGCTACTTGCACGCACTAGTATAACATTCATATTTATTTATTTCGAGAATCCCAAGGGCCCGGAGGACATTACATGGGGGGGGGGGGGGGGGACTGGAGCAAAAGATGCATTTACAGCAACTTGATAGAAACAAACAAGCAAGCAAAAAACAACGACACAATTACCAGTAAGTAAACAAGAAAATAAAGAAACGACGACAGTACAAACTTATATGAAAACAAGTATTAAAGCGTGAAAGAGGCAGTTCGTTCACATAAGATAATCACATAAGATAATTAAGAAATATGATAAGGGGGAGGTGAAAATTTTCATAGCAAAAACACACAAGCGTGGTGGTCTTGTGGGTGGAGTGAACGGGAGAGGGTGTTACAAAATATTGTATGCTCTATAATAGTTGTGAGAGGTGATGGGAGGTTGTTCGATTCGATGGCAGTTGAACAAAAGAATGATCTGGACAATGAAAGCGTGTGACCTTATTAGTGTGGTCGATGCGAGGAAAAATAACACTCGGGCGGGTGATGGGCGATTGGTGCCGTGGCAAAGATGGCAAAATTGGTAGATGAAAAAGAACCTATGGAAGAGGGCTAACCTGGCAAGACGGCGACGATGTTCGAGTCAGTCGAGATTAAGATTTGATGTTAATGCGGTTACAGAGGTATCGAATTAGTAGTCGTTGGAAATGAAGCAGCCCGATTCTGGATGACTTCTATGGCGTCGCAGAGATACTTTTGGGGAGGGTCCCAAATAGGTGATGCATATTCCAGTTTGCTTCGTACAACAGCGGTGAAGGTTAGGAGGTTACGATGGAGGGCACCAACCTGAGGTTGCGTCTAACAAAGCCTTGGGAGCGAGAAGCGTTAGTTATTATGTGGTTGATGTGCTCGTTCCAAGTCAGGTTGGAGGAAAGGTGGATTCCAAGATATTTCTAAGAATCTGCTCGGGTTAATGTGATATCACTTAGAGTGTAGGGGAAGGGAGGAAGACAGGAAAACGACAAAATGCGACACTTTGTAATGTTCAGAGGCATTTGCCACTCATTCCACCAACACCGTATTAGTGAAAGGTCGCTTTGTAAGGTTAGTTGGTCAGAAGGAGAGATGATTTGCCTGTACACTACACAATCGTCAGCAAAGAGACGAATCGTGGAAGGTATGCCTGAACGAAGGTCATTTATATAGAGAAGGAAAAGGAGAGGGCCGAGGACTGAACCCTGAGGGGCACCAGAAAGCACAGGTACATTTGGGGATAGGTGGCTGTTGCAAGTAACAAAGAATGTACGATTAGTCAGAAATTGAGCTATCCAACGGACGACATACGGGTCGAGGTTAAACAGATAGAGTTTGTATAGAAGCTTAGAGTGCGGCACCATATCGAAGGCCTTGCGAAAGTCTAAGAAAGCGGCGACAGTCTGATGATTATTGTCCGCGTGGAGAAAGATGTCGTGAACAAAACTGGCTACTTGAGTTTCACACCAAAAGAGCTTTCGAAACCCGTGCTGCAAGGGATAGAAGAAGCATTGTTCTTCAAGGTACTTAACTACGTTGGAGAAGATTATGTGTTCGAGAATTTTACATACTATAGAAGTGAGTGAAATGGGGCTGTAGTTATTAACGATGTGGCAGCTGCCTGATTTGTGAATAGGGAGACTATTCGCCGTCTTCCAGTCCTGCAGTAAAGCAGAATCTTAGAGTGACTGAGTAAATATGCAACATAGAATCTTGCTGGAAATAGATCTCGTGCTGTATAGGACCTTCGGGTTAATAGAGCCCGGTCCAGCACTTGACGACAGCTTAAGTAACTCAATGATTTTACAAACGCCAAGAGTGCTGATATGAATGGGGACCACAGGTGAGGAGGCGATTACTGATAATGGAGTTTGGGTGTACCCGTTATCGGTGTTGAAAACGGATGAGAAGAAGGAAGCGAAAGCGTTGGCGCAGTCGTTGTCGGCGGGTGCCAGTTACACTGATAAGATGGGATTTTGGCGGAGATAAAATTTTCCAAAATTGTTTTGGCTTATTCGCCAAAAGAGGCGGGAGGTCGATGGCAAAGAACTTATGTTTCACTTCCTTGATCGAGGGCCTGTATTGCCGTTCACAGTAGTGAAATTTAGCCCATGATACGTCGTCGCCAAGAAGCTTTGCCTTCCTGAATAAAAGCTTTTTCTTGGTTAGCAAGATTTTAAGACCTTTAGTGAACCAAGGATTGTGATCATAAGATTTCACTCCATCTTTGGAACATAGTACTCAGTAAGGTTGTTTATGTTGTCACGAAAGAGGGACCAGTTATCCTCAATGGCGTGAGGCGAGGTGCCATGAAAGGAATTTCCATACAGAGCTTCAAGACCCTCGTTGATGGCTTGGAAGTTAGCTCGAGCGTAGTCGTATATTGTTTTATCGTTGAATTTACGAACATTTGGACGACTTGAAGAGAAATCGAAGAAAAATGTCTTGTGGTCACTGAGACCATCAGTGACATGCAAAGAAGTGATGTACTCAGGATGGGAGGTTAAAACAAGGTCAAGGGTTGACTGTGTGGCATGGGTTATTCGGGTAGGATGTGGAACGACATGCGATAGATTAAATGTAAGGCATAAACCCACAAACAGTGTCTCTCGTGAACTCCGGGAAAGATTGCAGTGGAGCAAGTCCCAATTTATTGACCGTATATGTATCAGCGTATATTGAAGATATATATTACTCTATATGTATCAGGGCAGTGTTGAAGCTTCCTGAGCGCGCACAGACGGTGATCTCAGTTGTCTCGCGACGTAACAGAGGAGAAAGACACCGGCTGTCACACACACAGCCATCCTGAAGGCTATGCCCATCTTTGTTGATGCATCCACGAATCCACAGGAAGACTGCCGAAGCTCTCCCACTCGTATTAAGTACCTGTAGCTTGAACTACAACCAGTTTTGGTGCACATTCCACAAAACGAGAACAGCTGATTGCTGATTTCATGGGCGCGGCCATGCGAGCCGAGAAGGACAGTTCAACAGAGGAGCAATCTTAGGTAAGTTCGAAAGTGGCGCCAGTCGTCGGTGCAACAATTTCCAGAGTGAACCGAGCTGCTCATATCGATCAGCTCAGATAACGCTTTTTCATTCTTCTTCTTTTTAGTATTATGTATTATTATTTTTGATTCATTTCCAATTCTAATTCCAATTCCAGCTCAACCGCTCAGCGCGCTGAAACCAGTGCAACGTAGAGTCTATAAATCTCTCGCTTCCTCGCTTCCCTAAGGAGAAGAGTACTTGAAGTATATTCATGTTTTGTGATTCATTTTTCCCTCTCTATGTCCAGAAACATACGGTTTCCGAGCCAAGACAATATAGTTGCGAGCGCAGTTGACATACAGAAGTATCCCATACCGTGAAGACCACCACCCCAAACGCGGTTGCCACGGTTTCGGTTTTGGCCCATTTGCATGTCAAAATTCAGGGATGGATATTTTAATACACCTATGTGTTTCAAAATTTTTAAACGTGGTGTGGATTTTAACTAGGACAGTCTCCCATATCTGTATCTGGCTTTTGCTCAAGACGTCATTATTAGAGTTAATTAATGAATTTAATTGATTAGTCATCCTTATTAGTCATTATAGTCTTTCTTGGAAAAGATATGCACCCGTAGAACTCAACTGTGAAAATGACGTGCTCTCGTGACTTTTTTATAAGAATGTGTCCAAGCTGAAACACACACACACACACAAAATAAACGGGGCGCCACAAAGGCATACTTCGTTGTAGTAGCCATTTTGAATAGAGATTTTTTTTTAGATAAGACAACTAGGACTACGTGTACATTAGTTTCGCACTTACGCGTATGCGAGTGGAGGAAAACCTTATCTGCAAGGTTTTTTGGCATTCTGATTTCCATAAGTCACTAATATGTTTTTTTTATGAAGCTGTTTTTCTTTATCGGTATAGATATGAGATGAATCCTTCATCTGTATGCTTCAAATTATTATCCACAGATGTGACATTTGTTCGTAGTACACCGTTTCAGGTTTTCCACTATGAGATACCTCGCTCGCGTTAACTCGGAAGTCGGCAAGGGGGAGCGAGCCCCAACCTAACCTGAAGGAGAGCACTGCAGGACATGGAGTTAGAGATTGAGAAGTGCGGCATATACAAAGAGGTCCTCGGAGGGAAAATTCGGGGGTGGTCCTCATTGCACCCACATTCCGATTTATACCGAAACTAAACAGCTTTCCAAGCTAGGGCTCCGGAACGAACCGATAACAGTAAAAAACGATAAAGAAAAAAAACAGAAAGAAAGAAAAGAGAGGAAGGAAGCAGAAAAAGGTATATTCGCTTGAACCGTAACGGGACAAAAAAACATTGCAAACACGTTTTTCTTTTGTCGGCCATCGGCATTTAACAGCCTTTCTGAACCCTGATGTGGATTACAGGCCCAAATAATGACAAATGAGCACGCAAGCATCCTCGCTGCTCACTTTTTGGTGTTTTACGTCGTTTGAAGTGCGAAATTGTTGCGCCTACCACTAGCGCCACATTCGCGTTCAAATTGCTCCTCTGTTGAACTGTCCTTGCCGGCTCGCATGGCCGCGCCCTTGAAATCGGCAATCAGCTGTTCCCTCTGGAGTGTACACCAAACTGTTTACAGTTCAAGGTACAGATACTTAATCCGAGTGGGAAAGCCTCGGCGGTCTTCCTGTGGATTCGTGGGTGCATCAACGAAGACTACCATGGGGCGAAGACTACCAGATGGGCATAGTTTTCGGGATGGCTGTGTGTGAGACAGCTGATATCTTTCCTCATCGCATGTGTGCGCCGTGACACATATACAATAATATAAATGTTATACTACTGTGCGCAAGTGACGTATGCTGTAGGTTAGGGGGTCTCGTCACGATACAGTGAGAAATAATGCGACGAACCAGATGGAAAGCACGTTAGCTCGGTTCCCGAGTGTTTGTGCGCTGAACTGACCTTCTGAACTGACTTTTTTAAAAACAATTTCAATATAGTGCAGTTGTAGCGAGATAGTTTCCTTAGTTTTGCCGCATATTGCGTTCACTTCATCTGCTTTTTCGTTTCGCCAAGTGGTGTAGCCCCCGCTTTGACTATTGCGGCCTCCCTAAGGTTTATGTGTCAGTTTTGGAAGCACTGATATTGTTACATGTGACACATTGTAGTGTACTGGAGCCAGCTTCACTGTTTGACTGATGATTTGCACGGTTACTTCTTTAATATTATTTGAATAACTTTTATCTGATTATGTACCATTAAATAGGATAGGAATCCATTATGGTTTAGAATTATTTTTCCTTTGCGATGTACCCACACTAATCCTGGTGACAAGTTGTCTCTCATTAAATTCCTTTTGAGTTGTATTTCACACTGCTTACAGCATAATGTGAGAATGAGAAAATGTATGCTTCACATGTTCTCAGCATCCTCTACAGCCACTGCTCTTCGCTTAAAATCAAGAAACTGCACACGAAAAAAAATGTAGAACAGAGGACACAGCAAAAAGGACATGACAAAAAGATTGGGACTGTGTCATGCTGTAAATTCTTTGTGTGTGTCTCTCTCTGGTTCTGTATTTTTGTGAACATGTGCCATGTTGCCGGCACCCTTGCCCTTGTCACAAAAACAGCCTCAGACATAAAAATGCTGACAAAAAAGTAGAGTACTTACCGCAACAAGTTAAAATAACAAGAGAGAACAAACATGGGGACACAGGAAGCTTCTAGAGTCTTGGCACATACGCGGTGACCCCTCAGTTTGTAACAAAAACCGTGGCCCCTCCCCGAACAATACTCCCATCTTATAGCGACCGGTTGTGCAATCTCTCATTCAGTTTGGCAGTGATGACATCCGTCTCATGACGAATGAAACGTCTGAGTAAACCTTGTTATTTTGTTAAGTCGCAGTTCTCTACTTTTTTGTCTAGTTGTGTCGTCTCCCGGCTTTTTGAGTATTCTTGCATAAAGATGCAGCTTGTGAGAGGCACATCAACACTGCTTACATTGCTAACCTGTCTATCACAAGACATGTGAAAGGATTGCCAAATTATAATTCAATAATACAAAAGTGATTGTGAAATACATAATTTCAATAGAAGGGAGAGTAAACATTGGAATAACAGGTAACGGTAAAGCACTGAAGTGTTGGCATTCTTCTTATGTGTATGATATACTGCTTTATTTAACCCATGACATATATGTTGTCAAACATCAAACTTCACCTGCTTTTTTTTCTTTCGCCAAGTGGTGTAACCCCCGCTTTGACTATTGCGGCCTCCCTAAGGTTTATGTGTCAGTTTTGGAAGCACTGATATTGTTACATGTGACACATTGTAGTGTACTGCAGTCAGCTTCACTGTTTGACTGATAATTTGCACGGTTACTTCTTTAATATTATGTGGATGACTTTCATCTGGTATTGTACCATTAAATAGGATAGGTATCCATTATGGTTTAGAATTATTTTCCCTTTGCAATGTCCCCACATTAACCTTGGTGACAAGTTCTCTCTCATTAAATTCCTTTTGAGACTTAACACTGCTTACAGCATAATGTGAGAATGAGAAAATGTACGCTTCACATGTTGTCAGCATCCTCTACAGCAACTGCTCTTGGGCTTAAAATCCACAAACTACACACGATAAAAAAAACGAAAAACAAATGTAGAACAGACGACATAGCAAAAAGGACATGACAAAATGATTGGGACTGTGTTATGCTATAAATTTGTGTGTGTGTGTGTGTGTGTCTCTCTCTCTCTGGTTCTGCATTTTTGTGAACATATGCCATGTTGCCGGCACCCTTGCCCTCTTGTCACAAAAACAGCCTCAGACAAAAAAAATGCAGACAAAAAGGTAGAGAACTCCAACTTAACATAACAATAGAGAACAAATATGGGGACACAGGAAGCTTCTAGAGTCGCGGTGACCCCTCGGTTTGTAATAAAAACCGTGGCCCCTCCCCGAACAATAGCTTAGGTCAACTTAGGTGAATAGCTTAGGAAACAATAGCGACCGGTTGTGCAATCTCTCATTCAGTTTGGCGCTGATGATGTCGGTCGCATGACGGATGAAACGCCTGCGTAAACCTTGTCATTTTGTTATGTTAGGCCGTAGTTCTCTACTTTTTGTCTAGTTATGTCATCTCCCGGCTTTTGGAGTATTTTTGCATAAAGATGCAGGTTGTGAGAGGCACATAAACACTGCTTACATTGCTAACCTGTCTATCACAAGACATGTGAAAGGACTGCCAAATTAAAGTTCAATAATACAAAAATGATTCTAAAACAACTAATTCCAATAGAAGGGAAAGTAAACATTGGAATAACAGGTAAAGGTAAAGCACTGAAGTGTTGTCATTCTTCTGATGGTGTACGATATGCTGCCCTATTTAACCCATGACATATATGTTGTCAAACATTAACTTCTTGCATTCAACATCAAGATGCTATACCTATTCCATCTAAGCGACTCGTCTTTACAGGGACACGTGGCACACCATTTTGGCACAACGATTTGATATCTCTGCTTGTTGGACATATGAAGAAAATACTGTGCCAAAATTGTGTTACCTACATGACATGCTGCATCTGCTGAGATATGTTACGGGAGATATACTCCTGAAACGATGAAAGTAAGTGCATACGAGTACATATGCTTTGCAAAGTTGTTCCAAAGTTCCAAGTAGTTGTTACAAAGCATGTTCGTGTTGAATTGGCAAAGCATTAGTCGATCTCATAACAAAGTGATGAAATATACTAGTGAGATATGCGAAGCAGCAAGCACTGTTGCATGGCCATGTTCACAATGGGCAATGACGCTTTTCACTTTGCGTACCGCGTACTGACTATGCTCAGTGAGTGGTTTGCAGTGTTTATGATTGATGCAGGCCATGGCAATTACCGATGAACTTTGCAGATTGTGCAATGATATCTTTTGTGAACAAGACAAACCTCAATATATTCCCATGTAATTTTGATCCTACAATTAATTGAGTTGAGGGTTTCCGGTATTTAGGTGTGCACCTCTCTTCTGATATTTAGTGGACACGAAAACTATCTTTCGCAGACAGTACGCTGCTGGCATACAAAGCCCTCGTACAAAGTGCCTTACAAACGGTATAAATGACATCATACTGTTCATCACAAAAACAAATGACATCGCACTGTTCAACAGAGCCACAAATTTGGTACAGCTGAGATACGCTCAAAGCTAGGGGGACGAGTTCACATCAAAAAGGCACGGTCTTGAAGGGATTACGGTGGTCTCTAAGAGAGCACGCGACTTTCGGTCCTACTTTTATTTCAAGAGGAGGCAGCGAACAAGTGCCCATTCGTGGATCCCAGCCCTCCCCTTCCGATTTGTTTTGGGTATCAGTCTGTCTACCAATGTCATGATGACATTTATATTCTGTTGAGTTTCTTACGTGCTGTCCGGGACATGTATGTAGGTAGGTATCCCAAGATTTTTTTTTATTATTAACCTTTTTTGTAGTTTGAATCCCTCGAAAAACCATTGCACAGCACCAGAACACAAAGGCTACATAATGACCCAGTTTCACCAACCTTTTCAGCATCTCAACTAAGATTAACGGTCATTAACCTACCTGCTTCACTAAAGGAGTTATCACTGAAGTATTCACCACATCACCGATGGAAAAAAAGAAGTGTATGTAAGTTCAAGAATTGGCAACCCTTGATATTGGTTCAGTTAACCAGAGTTGGTGAAACCGTGCCTATGGAAGTAACCGAAACATTGAACACATCACTAACCAAAGTTGTTAAAAGAATTGAGTGCTAGCATGAAGTGTTGGCAATTGTGAGTAGCATTTGAACCTCTGCCTATGTAGCTGCAGCATAATTACAAGTTATTCAGAAAAAGTAGTACAAAATTTGAGGGTACTCTACTATATCTTCCTCTGCATGGTACTAAAAACTGTGATGATTCCAAGTGCTCATCCTCTTGGCCCAGATTCTGCAGCAGATTTATCAGTCATTTGTGTTCCTATTTGTGGTACTGTGGCAAACTAATCACTCAACCCACATACCAGCATTCCTAGGTTACACATAACATGTAGTTGAAGTGTATGCGAAGAGGGGAGTCAAATCCTGTAGATCACATAAACAACATACAGAAACCGACACTGAAGATTTTTGTTTGGGTTTAATTTGTAGAAGCTTTCCCATGGAGGTCCACGCTTCCTCAGGTAGGACCTGAGGAAGCGTGGACCTCCAAGCGAAAGCTTCTACAAATTAAACTTAAACAAAAATCTTCAGTGTCGGTTTCTGTATTTTTTTATGTAACATGTAGTTATACGAGTGGTTTAAACCACCTCGCAGAAGTTGCAGATGTTCATCAACTTTACTTTGAGATGGACAGGGAGTTTCATTGCCTGGGGCGATACTCTACCCCATAGCTGCTTGTGGTGTGAGGAAGGAAATAATGTCCCGTGGAGTCCAAAATTGCCAAAAGAGCTTTGAGAGCAGGCATTCGTGGTCTCGATTTAGCCATAAGCCAAGCAATTTTATCTGAAAATGGCAGTTTGGAAAGCTTGGTAGTGTGGGCAGTGACACAGAATATACTCTGGGTCTTCTACAGCACTGCAGTGATAGTAACTGAAAGAGTCAACTTGCCCCAGAGGGTAATGACACTGAGCTGTAAATGCCCCATTTAGTCACAGTCCATGAGTCACAGTGCACCTACTTGGCGAGAAGTGTTTTGTGGCATCCAAAAACCAAGCTCTGGGTCAAATTGCTCAGTATAGACGGGAGGAAAATATGTCAGTTGTCCATTGACAGGAAGACTATTTATACAATCCATTGATGTGTTGGTGAACGACATCAGCTGTTTACATGACCACTAACAGTCCTTTGCTATCTTTCACTGTGATTTAATTAAACACCTCCCTCATGTGACGGTGTTCCAGTTTTACGGCAAAGTTTTACCTTGCTGAACCACTTTTCGCGGCTCTTATCAAACAGAACATTAGCGGTTCTTCGTAGGCTGAGGCCGACGAAAGCAAGAGACGTTTTCATGATGTTAACATGATTACCTTCGTGACAAATGGTCGACACAGCAGTTTTGCGGTACGTTTTATATGTTGCTCATCCAGGACATTTTTCGCTACCCGATTTCCTGTCCAAAACATCTACGACTGCATCAATGTCACTTCACCCATGAATTCCTTCATGTGTTGCACGCGCGTGTTAGCACACCAAGTCGTTACACGTCTGAAAAATACCTGACGAAATCGGCAGAAGAAACATATGCTTTATTAGAGCTTACAGTGATTATCCTTTTTATGCAGCACATCCCGCAACACTATACGGCTCCGTGGTTACTCCATTTTCTCAAATAGCCTCGTCGCCAATGTCGCCTCGTGGTAGCCGAACGGCCGAACCGCTGAAGTGTTGTTTTCCTAGTATTCGTACGCGTAGTTATTGACGCCTCTAACTTAATTAAATTAGCGAATAATTGAGGGATACATAAGCTGAATACGACACAGAATTGCATAAAGACTCGTTATTCTGGAGTGTGACCTTCTTAAACACTGATTTTCTCACGTTAAACCATGCTTGACCCTGGACTCCATAGACCAATTGTGATTCATTTTGACAGCTTGAATTTCAAAGGATTGGAATTTGAAGGGTGGATTTATTAGCGTGGATTTCAAAAGTTTTATTATTAAGAGTGGGTAACAGGGTACACCCCTTGGACGCGTTCGGACGAATGTTTAGGGCTCTCGCTCGGAAATCGTCTTTCGTCGTGGTTTTGCTGTCCCGGTGCCGTGACTGTTTATTGTGCCTTCCTAGTGATATCTGCTTGTGTGTGCACCATGGAAGATACCTCCGGAAGCCGTTGGACTTCGTGAATTGAAGGTTACTTGTGTGCCTGTAGTGCTGTGTTTCGTGAACCTTTTGCTTCGTAATCTTCCTAGCATGTGGGTTCCAATAACTGTATCTGCTCAGTATGGTTATTACCATATTGATCCATATTATCTTATCCTTTATGTGTTATCTCAGTGTGCTGGTTTCGCTGCTGGTTAACCTCTTATCATCACCTAGCATCAGGGGGAAAATATCACGTGCGATGCTCCAGTGACAGTGTTACTAATGTGGAAACTACCAATTGCAGACGATTTTGAGAGATTAATTTCGGTGAACAACACAGATAATCATCTGTGTTGTTCACCGAAATTAATCTCTCGAGTCACCACACACACGACGTGGGAAAATGAACAGATACGTCGTGGGGATGTTGAAAGAGATCAAGTAAGTTAAGCTGAAGTGCGTTGCAGACCTCCTTACTGACTTGTATTTATTCCGAAACAGGTGGTGCATACACTTCACCCATGCGACTGCATTATCCATTGAACGTTGTATGACGTCCTACACTACCTTTCGCAACTAAATTTCGGACATCGGAAGACTGCAGAAGTGATTGTATGTAACTGATGAGAAATAAAGGTATCTATAATCTTTGAATGCTCAGTAATTCGATTCTCATACTTTTAGCTACCAACTACTTTTCTGTACGCCATTGGCACGTACAGTCCGCGCTCCTGTGGACAAAGAGTGGCGACTCTGGTTCTGTAGTGTAGCTCAGGCAGGCAGGTCTTCTGCTCCAGCACGATTTCTGCTGGCCCACTGTACCAGCAGGATTTCTACTGATTCATAGCTCCTGCAGGATTTCTGCTGGTCCACAGCTCCAGTAGCATTTCTGCTGGTCCATTGCTCCAGCAGGATTTCTGCTGGTCCACTGCTCCAGCAGCATTTCTGCTGGTCCAGGTCCCAAATTAGGTGTCTACTGGTCCATCAGCTTCTGGCCTGCTGGAATCTTTGATAGGTATATTTCAATTTCAACATAATTTCTACTTTCCTTCCTTTCCTTTCGGATGGAAGTGAGTAAAAAACCAGAAGGCTCGACGAAGAGTCTGCTCCCAAGAATACATCATACAACACTATTACGGAGAAATTACACAGAAGAAGCACATGCACAATAGAAATTTACTTAATCCCTTGATATAAAGAAATAGGAACATTCCCTTATAGAAAACAAGGAAGTTTCTACAAACGTACCTATAAACTGATTAAACAAAGACGCCGACATGTACTGCATTGACTGTTTCTTGTAGTTAGTACTAGATATCGGTACATCAAATTGCACATCTCGAAGTTGATAGGAACAGGAACGTTTCCGAAGATTACACAAATGCAAGAATTCGGCACCATTATTACGAATACTTAGAGAATACGTTAGCGTCAATTTATAATTTAAAAAAAACTGTGAAATTGGCATAGTGTTATAGCACTTTAAAAACTATCTGGAATGCACAAGAGAACGCGAGCCAGCAATAATTTTCGAGGCTCTTCTTTGCAGGACAGATAGTACAGTGATGTTCCTGGCACTGGTAGTACCCCACACCATAAAACAATAACTATATTTAGAAACAAACAGTGAATTATATATTTGCAACTTTACGTTTTCTGGCCGCAGATAACGATGTCTGTATAACATTCCAGTCACCATTGCTAACTTTTGACAAAAGAATTACACTGCAAATTTCACGTTAATGTTCCAGAAATATGACGCCAATGTCCTAAAAGAAGATACGCCCTCAAGTTCTTGGCCGTCATAATAAAGTTTAGCATCATTCTCAATAGACACATTTCAAAGACAAAACAACATTGTTTTCGTTTTCTTAATATTAACTCAATTACAATCTGACCACATTTTGACTTTTTCTAAAGTGTGGTTTGCCAGTCTTTCAAATTCTATAACTGATTACTCGGACAAAAGTAGCGTAGTGTCGTCCGGATATATCAGAAAGTTAAATTTTACTGTGCTAGAAGCTATTGCATAAATATTTACCACGTCATTTATGTCTAACTTGAGAAATAAATGTCCTAAAATACTGCCCTGGAGCATAGTTGACTTGACAGAGGCAAAATCAGGTATAATATTAACTACAACGACAGCTTGCTCACTTAATGATAAATAAGATTGCATTAGGTATAGTGCAGCTTCCCGAATTCCATAGCATTCTAATCTTCGTCAGTATTTCATGGTTTAAGCAGTTAAATGTTTTACGCTAGTCTACTAAGATGGCTGACGTTAGGTACTTTTTCTTTTGAAACCATGTATTATAATATGCTTTAGTCTCAATAGAATACTCTCTGTAGAATTATTTTCTTGAAAATCGAACTGCTAGTCAGTCATTATTCGATGTTTGTCTAAAAATTTCTGCAGTCGGGTGTGAATAAGCCTGTCGAGGTATTTTGAATATACAGGAAGAATTGGTATTGGTCTATAATTTGATAGATGGTTTTTATCCCCACTTTTATAAATAACTGAGACCTTAGCTTATTTCAATTCTGCGGACAAAGTTCCTGTTTGGAGGGATAACTTATAAATGTGTACTAGTGCAGGAGCAATCGAGTCTATACCACATTTAATTTCGGGAGTCTTTACTGCAAATTTATCTGCCTCTTCTCGCGTTCACGGTAGTCTCGCCACTTAAAGCCACGAATCTATCAAGTAACCCGACGAAGGCTATGCGAAACTAAGGCAGCTCGCCCTGTTAAACAGGATGCACAGAACGTGGCCAGACATCCGCAGTTTTGATATCGAATACGCTTGAACGTTGCTCGTTATTTCACGGAAGTGGACGCCTATTTTAGGACTGCTCATTCTCATAAGTTGGGTTGAGAGCTTATCGATACAGCCGGAACGTTGGACGGCTACTCTGCTTCCTGCTTCTGAAGTCGTAGCGGGGACATGGTGCCCAATTAGAGGTTGCGATGCAGGGTCGCAATAACGAGTGCGGTATGTTACAATCAGTAAGAGAAAAATCAACACTGTGTCTGAGCTCAGTGTCAGCGGCCGCCTTCATTAACAGGAATATCAGGCCTTGCATGCGAGAGGCATTGTTGTACCCGATAAAAAAGAACGGTATAGAGTTACTGATGCTCGTTACTTGAGTAACAAAAAAGCGAAATACCGATATCGATACTGTCGAGTAACCTAACGATGTACCGCTACCGTTATATAACAAGAAGTAACCCGGTACTATGCCCGACACTTTCGCTGAAATTCAAAGCAGTTCAGAAAGCACGGAAAACCGAAAACACAACACTGAAACGACGCTCCACTGAAAGGGATTGTTGTGTTCTTTTGTTTTCAGGACTAGGTGGAAGTTCCGTAGGCTGTCCTCCTGACTCTGCGCAAACGAATATATAACAGGCGGGAGATCAGAGAATAGTCGTTTACCTATTACCGCTTAAAGAAAGGCTTCGGAAGGATTCGAAAAAAATTAGGTGAGCATCATACCGAACACAAACCGCTCCCTTGGTACCGAATACAACATTTTGTGCGAGCAATTAATTCGTGAATGATGAAAATACCGGCCCCTTCACACAAGGAGCGGCCCCTTCGGCAGTTTTCCATATAGATGTGCACGATGCTATTTTTGTCGGCGGCGGCGTTGGGCCCGTTATTCGTCGTCGGCGGCGGTGTGAATCGGCGCAATTCGGCGTTACGCTGGTATCGCCGGCGGCGGCTGCGTGATCACAACTCCCGCGCTTTTCGAAAATTACATTTTCTGCGAAACGCCCGAAATATCGGTGGGCCTCATGACGATGTCTGTTTCAGTTGCTTGATAGAGTGCTTAGAAAGGACCTATTAGTATCATACCTACAGAAAGAAAAATCCGAGTCTGGGTGCGAGAAAGCACAAACAACGAGACATTGGTTGTGCGCATCGTTCTTATGTTGACGTGCGTTCTCACGATGGGAGGTACGCAACTTCAAAGTGAATACCGTCGACACTGAACCTTGAAGTTTGAAAAACGTTTACGTCTCCTATCTAAATTACGGCTTTGCTATGCAAGCATGGCAGTTGTGTGAAGGTAATTAACATTAAGGCAAAGGGATATAGTAGTAATCATGTCAAAAATAAAGGGAACAGTTTCCCCTTTCTGGCAAACATCATTACCTCACCTTTGCAAATTTCGTAGTTACATTCAAGAAATTAAATGTATTTCAAGTAAGATGTTATCAAATTAATTATAGTACATGGCATTAGCTCTCTACGAATAAATGTCGTTGACCGCATAGCGGAAATAAAACGAAAAGGGTGTGCTGGTTGAAACATACTGGCTGTATTGAAACATACCTGCTAATCACAGAAATGCAGAAAAACACAGGATTTTCCGTAGCGCACCTTCATCTCATTTCTTTTCCCACAGTTACTGAAACGCCCTGCATGCAGTAAACTCCCCGTATGAATTCCAGATGTTCACGGAGTACTCACGCGTTCACATAGAGACAACCAAAACCAGAACGTTTTCTAAAAAGTGGTAAAAATAAACGGTGCAAGGCATTAGCGAAGAATGAATTGATTCGAAGAGGTTTTAGAACAGTTTCACGTCACCCAAATTGACATCTGGACGCGTGGCATCATATATTGACTCAAACACACAAACACACAAGATCCCAAAGCAAGGGACAGCCGCCTATCAGCATTACACCCCCAATGAAACCACAATACTTCTGCGGCAATAAGTTAATGTGAACCAGTTCTCAAGTAATTCCGTTATTTTATCCGTACTAAAACGTGTAATTTTGTGGCAGAAGATCTGTAGTGAACAAAAATTATTGTCTTAACGGGGAGTGGATATATCCGTTACCTTTGTTCGTGGTCCACAATACCTTTTCATCGTGAATACTGGCCGCAGAAACACAAATGAATCTCGTAGCAAACAGGGACAACGACAGGTACCACCAACACTTTCTCAAAGCCCTAGCAAGATTCCTCGTGGCACTGAACTCGAAGAAAGTTACAGAAAGTAACGACAACACTATTCTCTGAAAGAATGACACATTGCTCGCCACGAAGTCCGCGAAAAACGCACATCTTCTCACCTCCACCTCTGGCACGCGCCGGTAGGCTCGCCCTCTCCTGAGACTTGAACGCGCGCGCGGTCAAGTTTACTCCAGTTTTCGCGCGCTTTTGTATCGATGGGTATTCACAGTTTGCTTCTTTGTTTGATCTCGTTACTTACATAACCCTTTCTTTGGAACAGAGAACAAGCATCGGAATAAAAGACGATTTTCGCGTTGAGATGTTGCCCGGAGTGGTACCAACGCAGCGGACTTTGTGTACATAGGCCTTTTGAAATCAATACTGCGTCTGAACAGCTTTCCTTCTTCAAACAAACGTTGCTTTAGTTAGCTAACAATACAAATATCTGGGCGTCATGCGGAAAACGCGTAGAAGTTGACGGCAGCTAGCCCGGTCACGCTCAAAGGCGAGACAAGCACGAAGGCCCCTGATTGGACAGCTGGAATGCATAACGTTGTATTTATTCGTCCTGTCAGTTTTAGTTGCGTTGTGCCCAGTGCTGTGTGAACTGTCTCAAACTATGTGTTCTATGGGGAACTGTTATTACCAAAGCCGCCCTGCATTTTTTGCCCCGCCATGAATTGGACCAATTGAATTGTGAAATTATTTATTCTGGAAAGATGAGCACTGGGCACAGAGGGTTCTGATAATAGGCTCTTTACGGTATCTTCGTGTGGATCAACGCAGCTTTGATTGCTCAATTTAGCTATCGCTCAATCTTTGATGACGGTGACGCGAGCGAAGAACTCGAAGCCGTAAGGTTTTTATACGACTGGAGCAAATTGCCGAACATTTTATGCCCAGATTACACATTCACCCTGACACGGAACGTAACTCATGAATTGCCGAGGTGTACTAGAAGGACGGAATGTGTCCTTCCGTCCTTCTAGTCTGAAGAAGAGCCTTCGCTCGAAACGTCACACCGCATTTCTTTGCTCCCCTCTTCGGTACACCAGTTCCCCACTTTTTCTCTGTGTGTACGTGTGCCTGGTAGCCCTTTTGGTTTTTCGTTCTTGAGAAATATACAGGTTACCTTTATGTTCTGCAGACGGCGGAGCAGTGGTTCAGAAATTAGAAATAAAACTCATCAACAAAGAACGACGAGATTTTAAGCTACAAAATCCAACGAACCGATAAGGGAATGTAGAAGAAAGTGTCTCGGTATATTTTGAACACAAGATCGTTCTCTGTTGGAACAGTCTATCGGGGTCCGCTTCCCTTCACATTAGATTTTAAGTCAGGAGCATCGTATTATGTTATGAGGTGAGAAAAAAAATAGTGTTCTTACTATTAACACGTCTTTGAGCATAGACAACAAGTAGCCACTAAATTTATGAATCCTATAGCAGAGACAATGATTGGCATTTTCGTAAGCCGTGATTATTTCGCTTGGTTGCACTCAAGAACACTTGCAGAAGTATCGTATTTAAGGTTCAGTATTTTATAAGCTTTTAACGGTATTTAGTACCGTACTAGGATCATTTTGTCTAAAATACTTTCTTCTGTGTTTTCTTAATTACGTTGTCAATTGTCTTCGCAGTGTTGCCAGGTTCACGCGGCCTTTCGCAGTGTGCTTCTATTTTTTCCTTGTAGTCCCCCCCCCCCCCCCCCTTGTTCCGGAGAAACTCGTAGAGACCCTCCGACAACTTCTTCGGGGAAATGCTGCCTCAGCAACATAAGTTGTACCGTGTCCCCTGTCTTCGATGCTCCTCTTCTTAATGAATGTGTTTCTCCCCTTCTTCCCTTAAAAAAGTACGCTTTCCCCCTCTATAGTATTCCTAACTTCATTTTATAGAGTGTATCTAGTATATATCCGCTGCTAGTTTCCAGCCACTTAATCTATTGAAGCTGCGTACAACTCCTACTGACAAGCTATAATTTTTCTACCCAGTGGATCTTTCTACTTTCTACACATTAAATGCAGAAGTATTCTATACAAGGTCTGCAGACACATTTATAAACACAACTTAGTATACGCATGTCTGCAGAAGTCTGCAAGCACAATACAGTATCCGTTTCCTATTAGGAAGAAGATGTCACTGTATTTCTACGTGCACTTTTTGGACTTTGCGTCGTGGAACCATTTGCTTTTTATACCAGATTGTCCTTTACTGGGACTCCGGGAAACCAACAAAAAGAAAAGCAGCAGGAGAAGATGAAATGTGTGGTGGCAGAGGTTGAGAAAAAGAAAGGGGAGGAAGAAAGCTTATTTCTACTGAAAACCTGTAGTTTATTGGCTCTAATGGATATTCCATCGGACGGGAACAAATTCTTAAGTATTTTGTTTTTGCTACTTCGAACACACACTTACTTCAAGTACATATACACTATCTAAAGTAAATCAGTACATTTTGTACAGGATATCTGTTTGGTAGTTGAATAGACTTTCTATAGGAAGTGGACGGCCAATTGTGCATAGAATGTCATTTAAAAATTCTTTAGCAAGCAGTTAGGATCTTTCTGGAGTTTTTATCAGCACCTTCTATAGAAATTTTATAGCAGTAGACACGTTATTATAATTTTTTTTTGTAAGGGCTTTCATTTTAAAAGAGTGATCAATTCTGTTTGAGCCTTAATACTTTTCTTTTCTCAATTCTACTCCTGAGAAAAACAGAGCAGCGACCACCCAAATCCTAGAAAACGATAGTCGTCAAAGATAGAAAGCACACGTCTAAGCAAATTAGGCCTATTGTGACAGCGCTGCCGCGTGGGGGAGTGACCGCTGGCAACTTCCTTGTCCATCATGCATTTGAGTGATATAAGGACACCGTCAGGCAGGTTTCGGTTAGAGAGACAGGGTCTTTCGAGACGTCTACATTGCCATATTGTCCATGGAGCATTATCGGCATTTCCAACGGATAACGCTTAGGTATCTTTAATACTGTATGCAGTATTTGGAACTCTATTTTCTAATTCTCTATATTCCCATTCGTTGTATTTCTGTTAGAGGCTTGTACAACATATATGTTGGATTACATGCATAGCACTATTTCATACAATTTTACGGATGCTTTGTCAGGCTTGTGGGCAAACAATAATAAAAATAATGAAATTTTATTTCCGTAAGTGCATGGAACAAAACTAGTGGCACGCCTAAGCTGGTAAGCTTGTGAGCAGAGACTGGCAGTCATTGGGAAGGATATTTTCAAAAAAAAAAAAAAAGCGAGAAAGTGCATCTAGTTACAATGCTAACCCTATTCTCACACTGGTGCAAAATACGGATGAACAGCATCGAGACAAAATACTAGAATCCTATTTAGACAGATATAACACTTATAGGTTGGGCATAGAATCATTGGGGAAAGGAAGACACTGGGGGGTTCGGGGTGTCCCCCTCCGAAATGGTGCATTTGGTATATTTTTTGGGAGCGGGAAACGAGGGGAAATCCTCCTCTTCCATGTAAAGTCCCCACAGAACCCCTCCCGAAGTTTTTTTTTTCCTCTTTCATGAGCGAGCATTGATCTTTAGTGTTTTCAGCAACACGTGCGGGGAAGTACAGGAATGAGTGTTATAAAATGATCTACAATTTGAAGTATATCTGGTATACCGGGAATAACGGTCGGTACTTTATATGTGAGCTCTGAAAAATGTATACAATTAGCCAATAAAATGCGCTACGTGTGATATTTTGAAGCTTACGTCCACATTTTGTCTGGTGTATCCATCCAACCGAGGTTTCTCTCGATGTTACGTAAACCGGCGTAGTGTTCACCAGCTTATCAGTACGGATATGGTAGGAGCTGGCCTTCTCTAACCAATCAGCTCAGCGTTCGCAAACTTCCTCCTGGATGTACCGAGGGTTTATAAACGACAGCCAGGCTGACAGACACAACAGTCGTCTGCTAACCTTGTGCTGTCTTCTGCAAGTAGTAAGTACTATTCTGCCCCTTGTCTACATGTGTTAGTTGGCTATCGATTTGGCTAAGGATATGGCCATCTAAAAAAATTAGCGGTCTCCCTGCTGGTGCAACGCGGAGTAATTTCGTTCATCTTGTAAGAAAATGCGGGGATAATTTTAAATTGCGCGTAATGCTTTGCAGATATGGATCAAATATAGGAGCATAACTGCAATGTGTTATGGTGTATATCGCTGGATAGGATAACGCGCTGGGGTTTGGTGCTAAGAAAAACATTTTTGACTGGTAATGAGTACCTTAAGTAGCACACATAATTATCTCGCAACATCATTACCTGACGTGAAAGAGCAGGAGATGTAAGAGGTGTGGCATGTGCAGCTTCCATGTAACTTATTGATCAAGCCCTATCACCAACTCAGCAGAACCAGTACAAAACGGGGCAGCCCGATTCATATTCAGTAATTACAACCGCACGGCCAGTGTCATTGCCATGTAAGTACAGCCCGGATTACTCGGCAAATGCCCAATGTTTCCGTGTGATTTTAATAATGCATTTTACATACTGGAGCACAAACTGGGTGATGAGAAATCTTTTCTATCATTTTGATAGTGCCTACAAATGCCGCCGTTAGTGCCTTTTTTCGCGTAGGTGCCGAAAACTCCGATTAAACATCGAAAAAAAAAAGAACTATACTGGCCGTTAAGCAGTGGCGATACTCCGTTGTACATGCAGAATTGACATCAGTCACGGCGCACGTCACTTTGAAGCCATCGATCGCTTCAGATAAGCGAGTATCTCAAAGGTACTGGAACGTACTTACTTAAAGCACTCCCCATTGCGAAGTAAGCTCAAGAACACGCGTTTCATTGGTCGATAAGGGAGTGGAAGTGCGTCCTTTTGCGCTTCACCGCGACCAGCCGCGACAAAAATATGGAAACCGAAACCAATTAATTACTGCAAAAAATGACCCGCTTCGGTGGCAGATTTTTCTCTAAAAGGTGTCCACTGAAGCTCCCAGAAGGGGTATACCAATTTTAATGCCAGTGGTGCCCTGCTTTAAAAGCTACGCTTTTGACAAAACTCATTGGAATTGTTATTTAAACAATGAGCGCCTCCCACTGATTCACACGGTGCGCAGCTTGTAGATGGCATCGGAGAGATACTTGTAAAAAAGAAAGTTCTTCGATTGGTGCACCTGTTCGCGAATTATTTAGCCCGGGGATTTAACTGAGACACCTTGTATATCGCCTGAGTGGAACCGCTTTCCCGGTACCGCTACCGACATTACCGATGCCAAGCAGTTTAAGAAATGTTTATGCGACCGTTCATCTGCATAGTCATTTTTCAAACTCCATGTTGTACACTTGTGATCGCATTGTTCATCTAATCAACCAAAATGTTTCATTTTCTTTGTATTTACCTCCACCTTATCAGTACAATTTGTTTTTGTGGACTCCTAAATATTTTGTATGCTGGTCATATAAACATTATACTATTAAGTGTTGGGCACTCCCCACCATACTTCCCACGGCCCAGAGGGCAAATAAATAATTCGTTGCGCGTTTGGGATGGTTGGCTGTCGTTTGACTTGGATGCAGGTGGTGGTGGTGGTGATGGTGAAAGGGCTTGCCGTTGTCGGCCTCACGTATGTGGGCAACGTCACGACTGACGCCCTGGGGAAGATGCAGAGTTGATACATTACGGGAACGAGACGCCGCGCTCTCAGCCAATTGCGCAGCAGGAGGAGAATCACGTGGGAAGCCGGTGGTATTAAAAGGAGACGACGAATTAGAGCGTTAACCATAGAGCACAAATGTCGCGCATTACGCCAGAGAGAGAGAGAGAGAGATACATGATGACGATGATATGGGGGACGATTTCCGCTCATGGAGCATCATGCCGCTTTTCGCCAAACGCATCCACAACCAATGTGAAATCAATCTGCAGTTTTTGATCGACCACGGCAATTTATTCGTGGGCATTTTGTTGCCGTCCTACACATTATTTGACAGGCAAAATCAGTGAACAGAATTAGCCGCAATATTGAAGTGTGTTAAGAGCGTTGACAGGGGCTTCTGAGATAGGTGCCAAATAATCTTTAGGCAAATCTGTGCGTGCTTGATAGTGAAGCGCAGCCTCTGTGGTGAAGCATGTTACTGCGCTCAGTGCCGGCAATTATTTAAGTACGGTGCAGAAGAAAAATGAAGAGCTCCCCAAAAGCAATGTGCATCCTGGTTGTGCGGGTCAGTGGCGACTGACCAGCTGATTTGCTAGTTACAAGCCGTGTTCAAGGGGACTTTTGGACATGAATGGACTTGTAGAGTTGGATAAAGTTAAACGCAGCACCCTGGGAGAACGGGAGAGGAGCCGTCTTATATTTGGTTTTACTTCATATGTGTGATATATTTTGATTTAGGAGTAGCAAGCCGACCTTCGGTCAGGCTGGCCTTTCCTAAATACTGTATAAGTAGTTAAATTCGCGGGCTCAATAATTCGCGAATTTGTGAGAGGCCGTGATCAGGCAGTTCTTCGCGGGACCTTAAATTCGCGGTACCACGGTGCGTCGACTCCGCATCTTTGGGGCTCTCCACCTTGAACTTCCTGAAAGAACCTAATAAAAGGTTTCACAACTGGGTAACTCGTTTAATTTGTCTTCCTTTTGAGCACTCCAGAATGAAAGGGCTGCAATTAGGGGGTTCCTACTCGGCTTGTATCTGTGTCATTACCGAATTTCCCTGTCTCCCGTCATTCTTGTCATCGCATCGAGAATGCGCGATTGGTACTCGATAGTGATGCGGCAACTTTAACAAAGGCTGATCCGCGTGGCAGAGTGCATACACGCTTGCTGTATGATCCAGGCTTGCAAGGAACAGGAATCACGAGACGCCTACATCTGCGCGGGATTCGTACGTGAAGGCTAGACTACTGTCTCCAGTTGCAGCGCCGAACTGAACACTTTGGGTACATACCCTGGGTACATAAGTTGCATCAGCGTCCTAAGTAAAATTTGTTACATATACGTGCGTTCTCTTTGCGGGCCGGGCACTTACATCGCCGGGCCGAGATTGAGCTCGAACCTGTCTAACCCACTTTCTGCGACCCACGGTCAACTTTTACAGTCCGCTTCACTGGGACGGACCGGGTAGGCTACAACTTTGTCGGCCTCGGGGCCGGAAACCTAGAAATTAATCGGGCGTGGTACGGAGTCCTCGGGCACCGAACATTCCTAAGCCAAGGACGCTTCTAAGACGTGCACGTGTGACGGATGTGAAGGTCATATAATGGTCAAGCAATAATAAGGTCAAGCAATACACATGTTTCTGACAATCTTCAAAGTGCGACAGATAAAAAACGGCATGGATAGAGGCAGGGTAGCTGGTAGACGAAATTGACTTAAGATGATGTCGAGATTGGGGGAGATATATGTTTGGTCAAAATACGCGAAGAGGTTGCTATGACGCTCCTATGAGGTGATGGTCAAAGAGCTCGCCGTTGTCCGCCTTGCAGAGTTGGACGAAGTCCTGAGCCGACTTCTAAGGGAACTGTGCCGACATATATGTGAAAGAGTCTGAGGAAAACGCTGGAAAACCCCGGGCAGGACAGCCGGAACCGAGGTTCGAAGCCAAGTACTTCCCAGTCTGCAGTTTATGACGCAATTATGAGGACTTGCCAATCCCCATTCATCTGGAGAGGGTGATGGCTGCTGGAGGCAAGAGCCACTCAGACACATGCGCCCGTGGGATTCTGGTGGTGCCGTAGTGAAAGATTAGGGGTCAAATAAGACAAACCCAGTCCGTATCCGCAGGAATCTTAGTAGAGCGCTAATGGCAAAACGCTGGGATTCTGGGTTGTTTCAGGGCCGCAGAACTTTCAGATTTAATGGACCTAAGCTTGGGCTTACATAGAGTGACAAAAGACGAACAGCAAGCAGCTCAAGTCAACAAATGACTTTTACTCAACACAGCACATATATTGTATGCAGTACACACCTTGGGAAAAGGGGAAGTAACTCAATAACCAAGGGCAGCTTCAAGGGTAGATAAACCAGGAATGATTCCTCACTGTTCGCGATGCCCTGACGACTAAATGACTAAAGCTTCCCTCATCTGACGTTTCCTTTTTGCTTGCTGCAGTCTACCAATAACACACGTATCATTCCAAAGAGGTTCACAGTTTTACCACAACCTCGAGTGAGCAGCTATAATAAGTTTTTCTATGCTGGCCTAGCCTTTAGCCCTGACCAATGCGATACAGGTATAAATAAATAAATGGACACCACGTCTGTAGCCTGCTTGCATCCAAGGTTAGCGAAGAAACCTAAAAAACATACTCTCAGTGTTGCTGAAATCACGTTTTGTTGTCCTCGGTATACATAGTTGTGATTGAGTCTTGTCGTACCAAGAGAGAAAGGTGGGTGAACAACCTAAACCCAACGTACTAACTACTAACTACCTACAACCTACTTCGCACTGGCCAGGCGTATTCTAAAATTCTGGTAATATCTAGCATGTCCATCTTTCTAATACAGCGCTGTAGCCGACACAGTGAAGAGCATCAACCAATCATGAAGGTCCTTCTCCTGTTACTCTTCGTCATTGGATGTGAGTACCCATGGCAACGTTTCCGAAACATGTCCAAATGTTTACGATGTTGTAATATTTCTATTGCAGTGGCAGCAGCTGATGCCTGGCCTGGGAGGATATATAGAAGTGCTGATCCCGGTAACAACATAATTTTATACTTATCGATCGTCGATCAATATTAGTAATATGCTGGACAGCTTTTAATGAAAGACCATCATTGGGTGATAATAGTAATAATCGATTAAATATCCAAGTGGTTTGTGATCTACAACATAAGAGCGTAGTTAGTCAGCACATAAGAAGTTATACAGCAGACTTATCTATATATATAAAAAGAAAAACTGTCATATCGCACTGTCTCATGTTTTATCGATGTGGCTCGAGACTGTCCAAGGAGGTACTAGAACATGTTGTTCCAACTCACGTCTTGTATATTTACATCGTGCGTAATTGATCACCTTGGAGTGGGCCTTCCTTATGATTGCGTCCATAGAATCCGGATAAGAACGTCATTTTACACTCCGATAATGCATCCATTGTTATTGAATAATATTAATATGCTGGACCACCTTTAATGCAAGTACCTCAGTCTATTGACTCGGCTTACACCAATCACATCTTTGGTGACCTTGTACGCGTCTTATAATAGCCCACGCAATGCGATAGACTACGATCCAGTAAAACGCTCAAGTTATGCACCAGCACAGACATGTGTCTCCCGCTATGAAGACGATTATCACATTAGTGTCACCACATCAGAGTAGTGTCAGTAGCCAACGCTGATATGCTGGGTAACAACAAGGGTCAGCATACTGTCATCATGTCCGTCAGCCGGTTATGGGGACGTCCTGTACGTGTATCATGATGAACCTGAGAAGAGATCCTTCCACCTTTACATTTAAAACCTAGGAGTCTTCACATTGAAGGAAGGGTGGTACGTGCTGGTTACACTCATGTTGAGAACACATAACGAAAGGTCTTAGGTTACATGCAGCTTTGTGGCGTTGACTAAGCGGAGGTTGTGCTGTGATCGCTGACTGAAATTGGCATGGAGGAAACACGAAAAGGCTCTTCTTCAGAAAAGAGAAGTGTGGAGCAAGTGACGTGAGGAGCTGTAGCTTTGCTTTGGGTCGCTTTGCACACGACACTTTGGGGGCCACTTGGACGCGCTAGTCCACAATTATCCAAGTATATTCCGAAGATATGCGTTGGGGTCTCACATGGGGCGCTGGACTGGCCCCCAATCTCGGCTTCTCCTCTCTTTCCTTCTTCCATGGAAGTCGGTCTCTCGTTAGTGGTCAGTGTCTCTATGTGCATAAAGGTAAGGATGACGATGGTAAATGATAATCTAGATGAGGAGACCATGAAATAAATCTGGATCAAGAGACGATGCCTTTTCTTCAAGCCTGAGGTACGTCTCTTCCTCTTTGAGTTGTTCCACCATGACAGCCGACGTTAAAATGAATTCGACGACGTTCCCCATGTTCATTAACTCGAATGAAGCGAATGACAGCGGTATCCCAAGCAGCACAATGCACTGAAAGCCGAGTGCAATAGGTGTGGTCGGTATGTGTCTTATCAATATTGAAAGATGAAAGTCACTGAAAAGGTTAGCCAGCTACAGGACTCGAACCCACATCTTCTGGATTACTGGTCCAGGGCTCTAATCGACTGAGCTAAGCTAATACTTATGTGCATTTGTGTCCTACAGCTGGCTAAACTTTTCAGTGTCTTTCATCTTTCTTCGTTAACTTCTTAGGCAATTTGAGGCTTTGTATGTATTTGTACTTTCTGCGTTCCAGCCCCAGAACATCAGTTCTCTCATTATCAATGTTCTTTAGTTTCGCGAATCTGATCAAGGCCCACCTACCCGTCTTACTTTATTGTACTCGACCTTTAGTACATTGTGGTGCTTGGGATGTTTCACCGAAGCCTGTTACGCTTGTGACAGGGTTGGGGACTTTACGAAATTCCGAGTTTTTCGTTGTTGATCCTTACACAGCCTGGTTAGATATATGAAATTTGAAGAAAAAGCCACTGCTGGGTAAAACGATATACTCGCGAAAGGCATCAGAAGCTGCCTTACAGAAGCCCTTACTGTTATGCGACAGGGCTTGCAGACATCTATATCACTCGTGCGAACGTGAAATCTGAAACGTGAAATCGTGACGTTGAAATCGGATATTCCTCGATGTACTTGCGACGCAACTTTTGCTCGCGCACTATCTTTCTGCGTTGCGAAAACAGCTGTCCCTCCAATAAGACGATCTACATGCCCTCTGTGTTTCCCTGTACAGTTTGAGGAGGACGCTAAATGCGATTCACAGAAAAACAGAAAGAAAAACCGCTAGACATCCCATAAGAAAACTCAAAAGAGGGGCGAAATGTCGTCATGTGGAATAAAGTGACCTACAGAGTTATACCGGCATACCTCGGACAAAAATAAATGTAACATAGGCTGCTGCTGAGGGTCAAGAGATCGTTTGTCGTTGGGGGAGAGTAACCTCCTCGCCGATATAAAGGCGGTGAACGAGTCCTCAGGATATAACTCTTCTTGCTGAGACCTTGGGCGAAAAAAAGAGGAGTATGTTTTTTTATCATTCCGAAGAACCCGGGGCCTAGCTATAACTTAGTTCCTCAGATTACTCTGTGAGTGGCCGTGAGTAGTATATACTCTTCTCAGCACAAAGTCCAATATAAACTGATGACAATATTCCATGCAGGGCTCAAGGCACGTGAAGCATATCTTGGAGTGGGTAAGTGTTGCTATAGAATTCACTTATTCGGTTCCCACATTTGGTGCCCTCCAATTGTGCAATACTTACAATTCTCGTGTCTTTTTTTTTGTCTTTCTCCTTTTTTTTTATTTACCCCATTGTGTCAGCCCTTGCGAGCAGGAGTTTGTGTGTTACCTAAGCCGTTGTCCACCAGCGACTTTCAACATATTGCGCTCGGATTTCAGGGCACGTTAATTGTCCTCAAAGAAGTTGAGTTACTGAAGATTGAAAGTTGAGAATATGGAGTAATCAACTGTAATAAACCCACGAAAAGAATCCGTGGTCGAACGGTAAAGAAATTGATCCAGGCAACGATCACCATGGCATCACCATTATCAAGTGGTGGTGGTGACGATGATTATGGAGGTGCTTGCCGTAGCCGATCACTCTCAGGCGTGAAACACCCATAGTCAAAGTTGCCTCCCGCCGTAAAACTACCCGTTTTCATTATCAGAAGGCTGAACAAGCTCCTAGTGGATTCTTATTTTCTGTAGGAACAGACAGTAGCGTAGACAGACAAATATTTCGAGAGGGGAACTATAGGAAGTTTCCATGGGGAGAAGCATTGCTTCCCCATTTTCCTCACAAAAATTCGCTAACAAAGGTACAGTTTCAAGGAGGTTAAATCCCACTAAATCCCCCTCGGGCTACGCCGCTGGGAACAGTCAAAAATTATGTGCATTAATCTCTTAAAAGAGCAGTGCAACACACATGGATCAAATTTTCGTTTTTGGCAACTCCCGTTTGTGCAACAAATAACGTGCGATGTCCGTAGCTTGCCTGTTGAGCGTGCTAAGAGTGTTTACCCTCTCCTGCTTTAGGGTGCCTCTGTGTGGTTCAGCTACTTTGTGACGCATATAGCAGTTCGCGTGTAACGCCCGTTTATTACATAAAAAAACTATACGGTGGGGCAGGATCTTCGGACGCATTTCGAAAAAGCAATAAAATTTGTACGCATATCTACTAGCAATGGAATATGCCACACCATCCTACTTTTGCGAGACGTTTTCATACACGCAAGCTGTAAATTATGCGGTACAAGGTACGAGTACACAATACGGTACGAGATACACGCCGAAGAATGTCGGAGCCCTTGCCTATTTGAATGTCTAATGCCCTATGCCGCTGTCGCAAGGTCAGTGCTTTATCCAGTATCCCAAGCACGGAGGGGGTGTTGGAAAAAACTGGGGGTCATGAGGTTATTATAGCTTAACGTACCATAACCGATATTTGTCTAAAGCTGAAATCGCAACGGCACCCCCTGTAAGGGCTACACTGGTGAAAAAGTCAGGAGGTTGTCGAGAGCGATATGAGAAATAAAAAGACGACAAGATTGGGAGCCCGAACTCTCAGAGCAGATAGGGCAAGCGATTACGACAGCGTCGGTTCTTGAGAGAACTCTGTCAAACGGTAGTATGGGCACTCACATATAAACACCAGGGAGATATAGTATAATAATTGTGCACGCGGTAGGGCGCATGTCATGCCAGGAGCTTTTGTCCAGAGTCATCAGGAGGAATCTGTAAAGAGAAATTCACGGAAGTGGGTGGGCAAGCTTGGCATATGGGTAATTAAGCTCGGCTGCGCACTGCGGACAAAATGTCACGGTTTGGGATCCACCTCACTAGGGTCTAGGACCGTCATTGGATAATAATAATAATCGATAAAATACCCAAGTGGTTTTAGATCTACAGCATAAGCGCATACATTCTTAGAAATGACCTTCACCACATAGCAGGCTCCTAGCCAACCATCATCCCAAATGACAACGTTCTCCCCCTGATTTGTTGAAAACGGGAGGCTGAGCCTATTCTGTGCTGTGCATATTGCACAAAATGGGCTCAGGCCTCCCGTTTTCAACGAATCAGGGGCGAGAACGTTGTCATTTGGGATGATGGTTGGCTAGGAGCGTGCTATGTGGTGAAGCTCATTTCTAAGAGTGTAGTGAGTGAGCAGTAGCTTAAGAAGTTATCCAGCAGAGTTATATAATAAAAAAAAAAGTGGAAAACAGTCATACCGCACAATCTTGCGTTTTCGCGATGCGCATCGGGACTGTCCTATAGGATGTACTAGACCATATTGTTCCTACTCACATCTTGTATATTTACATCACGCGTAATTGATCACCTTGGACTGGACGTTCCTTATGGTTGCGTCCGTAGAATCTGTGTAAGAACGTCACTTTATTATCCCAGAACGCATTCATTGTTGTTAAAAAATATTAATATGCTGGACAACCTTTAATGGAAGTACCTCAGTCTATTGACTTCACCCTCTGCTTACGCCAATCACATTTTTACTGTGTCGGACATTGTCCGCGTCTTATCATAGCCCAGCAATGCGATAGATTATGATCCACTAAAACGCTTAAGTTCCACATCAGCACAGATATGTGTCTCCTGCTATGAAGACGATTATCACATTAGTCTCACCACATCAGATTAGTGCCCGTAGCTAATGCTGATATGCTGGGTAACCACAAGAGTCAGCACACCGTCACCATGTCCGCCAGCTGGCTGCCGGGACGGCCTGTATGTCTATGATGATGAACCTGAGAAGACATCCTTCGACCTCTAGATTTAAAACCTAGGAGTCTTCACATTGAAAGAATGTCCTCGTTACACTCATGTTGAGAACACAACAGACCTTGCAGACATCTGTATTGCTAGAGCGAACGTTTGGTGATGTGAACATCTTGAAATCGGATATTCCTCGATGTATTTGCAACGCAACTTTTGCTCGCGCACTATCTTTCTGCGCTGCGAAAACAGCTGTCCCTCCAAGAAGACGATCTACATGCGCTCTGTGTTTCCCTGTACAGTTTGAGGAGGACGCGAACTGCAATTCACACAAAAACAGAAAGAAACACCGCTGAACATCCCCTAAGAAAACTCGAAAAAGGGTCGAAATGTCGTCATGTGCGAGCGACCTATGGAGTTATACCGGCATATATCATACAAAAATAAATGTAACATAGGCTGCTGCAGAGGGTCATGTGATCCTTTCGTGGTGGTGGTGGGTAACCCGCTCGTGGGCATAAAGGCGGTTAACGAGTCCACAGGTTATGCTGACCCCTCCGACGCTAAAGACAGGAGCATGTTTTTTTTCTCTCTCTCAATCCGAAGAACCCGGAAGGCCTAGCTATAACTTAGCTCTTTATGAAGATCCTGGGCTCCATCGTCCGGTTCTTCACCTGTTCATGGACTTCCCGTCGTCCACTGGATTGCTTCAGACGCTTTAGATCTTTCTTGTGTTTTCATCATTCCTTCATCAGCTTCACATAATGTTCCTGTGCAGTGGGGTAGGGTACCTCACCACCGCGGTGAAACACCACATCTCATCGTCACCATTTCTTCTTGTTGTTGTTGTTAGTTCTTTAGATTATGCTGTGAGTGACCGTTAGTATATACTCTTCCCAACACAAAGTCCAACATAAACTGATCACAATATTCCATGCAGATTATATAAAGCTCAAGGCACGTGAAGCGTCTCCTGGACGTGGTAAGTACTGCGAGAAAATGCACTTATTCTATTCTCGAATTAACCGCGAAAAATGCGAATTTGTTTCCCGCATTTGGTGCCCTCCAACTGTGCAATACGCAGAATATTTCATTTCTTTTTTTGTTTGTCTTTCTCTATTTTTTTTTCATTTGCCCCATTGTGACCGCCCTTGGAAGAAGGATGTTGTGTGCTACCTAAGTCGTTGTTCACCAGCGACCTTCAACATATTGTGCTCAGATTTCAGGGCACATTTTAACTGTCCTCAAAGGCGTTGAGATACTGAACGTTGAATGTTGAGAGTTGAGAACATGGAGTAATAAGCTGTAATACACCCACGAAAAGTATATGTGTGGTCAAACGCTAAAGAAACTGATCCACTGACCGATCACCGTCCCCAACGGAACAATAAAGAGTTTTAGTAGATGGGTAGAAATCCAGCGAACCGGTAGAATGTAGGAAGGGAGTTGCCTCAGGACAGAAGCCGCCGATATTTCGAACAGAGACTGTTCTTCTGGGCACCGTCCTCATCATTGGCATGGTATTTAAAGGGTTAAACACCTAACCCTTTAAATACCATGCCAATGATGAGGACGGTGCCCAGAAGAAGAACAGTCTCTGTTCGAAATATCGGCGGCTTCTGTCCTGAGGCAACTCCCTTCCAATAAAGAGTTTTAGTAATTCGTACACTATGGCCCTTGCGCACGTAAGGAATGGCGTTGATGGTTCTGTGCATGCCCATAATAGCGAGAAACCTTCACGCAGTGCACAGAACCACCAACGCTATCTGTTACGCACGCTACCACCTTTGCGTACGATGTACTAAATCTCTCTAATGAAGCAAGAAGGCTGTGGATAACGAACAACGCTTGAACAATGATATGAGAAATAAAAAGACGACAAGACTGGGAGCCCGAACTCTCGGAGCAGGAAGGAAGCGATTAGGAAGCAGACGACAGCGTCGTCGTTGACACAACTCTGTTAAACAATAATATGGGCCCCCACATGCAAGCAATAGAAAGGGATAGTATAAGAATTGTGCACGCGGTAGGGTGCTTGTCATGTCAGGAACTTTGTCCTTAGTTATCAGGAGGAATCTGTCAAGAAAAAAGAACGGAAGTGAGTCGACGAGCTTAACCTATAGGTCATGAACCCCGGCTGCGCACTGTGGACAAAATGCCAGCGACTGATGTTGATGGCGGACTGAAATTTGTGGATTAGGTATGACTCACGCTGTTGTATGCTGGGTAGAGAAACCTAACACCAAAGTGTCTTTAAAGGAATATCAGGCGTTCACTCAAGTGCCTTCGCTACGTTGGATTTATGCCTATTAAAACGAATCTGAAGATTAGCTGTAGTTTGGCCAATGTACTGTGCTTCACGGAGATTACATTGCTATATATATATATATATATATCACGTTAGATGAGTCGCCGTCGATGTGGCCATTAATTTCAACTCGAAAGTGATAATTTGCTTGTGTCATATGCCAAATATGGATTACGTTCTTTATGTGATGTAAGGTTCATTTCTGAAGAGGTACAGACGTATTGCAGTCACACCAGTCGTACTGTAACATGTCAATGAAATAGAAAAGTGTATTTTGAAGCACGTGAAACAGTTGATACCTTGTGTTCTCATCATGGATTGGCTTGCATCGCGTACTTGGCTATAGAAGTACTTTAGCTTTTTCAGCTCAAGTACGCTAGGGCCGGGATCTGGCGTGCCATTGAGGAGAAAGGCGCCTTTTGCGCTCTCTTAATTTTTCTTCTAGCCCATCTCATCATCAGCTGTGCTTCATTTATTGTTTTTGTTCTTGTTGTCTGACCTCTCTCCTTGTGATTTCTAAGGATCATTCTGGTCATTGACACCGTTGGGCACCATCGCGATTTCTAAAACGAAATTCTGCGATATCTATACATCTGTTGAATGAATGACTTGACATGGTACATTGTAATAGGGAGGTTAATAGATTGGCTGGAAAAAATTGTAGTGCTTTCTCAGCTCGTTTAAGGCGCAACTATGTGGGGAGTTTTTGTAGCGGCAGAACGCCCAGCTTTTGTGAGCGGCAAGCGCGCCGTCGAGAAATGCCCAAAGCGGCAGGCAGAGAAAGCAGTTCCGTACTCTCGCGAAAAGAAACCGCGTATAACACGATAAAAACGTTTATTACGAGTGAAATGTTTCACTGGTTTTTTGAGCTATAACACATTATAACGAACAAGATACTATAGCAATGCGCAAGCATATGTTGTGATTGCCGTTCCCGCTATTGACCCGAATACACGAAGCACTTGACTTTTTCGTCAGTCCGTTGCACACTTCTATGTTTGTTTTGCTTGTGGGATGCTTACACTAAATTACTTTTTAACGTATCTGCAACAACCTTTTGATCTTCTGCCGAAGCCGTTCCGCTAGAGATATCTAAGTCCGTGACGTCATCTATTATGCAACCGGATGGACGTCATGTGAGGCTAATTTCGGACTTTTCACTTGTGGGCGCCGCTTCCGTCGTCGAGATCTGCTCGTCTTGAACTATTGTTCGTGGCCGTTGGGGCTTGCCTCTTCTTTTTAAATGTTAAGAGAGGTCAGCCAAGGTGCCTTGCTCCTCGACAATCACGACGGCCCAACGTAGCAAAAACTCCTCATGCGTTTGGGCAACGCTATGCCCAATTTTAAGATGCTACAACGGCAGCACTCAATTTGAACTTGGTCGGAGCGTCCAGAAGAAATATTCGCTGAACCATGTCGCGTAGCTTACCGCCGTACTTGAAATATTCGGGGGCACTTGGGTAACGGTATAAAGTCAATAAACACAGGGGCGCAGGTGCCAAATTTGCAGATACATAGGCACTGGCCACATCACAGATTCAAACTTTTTGTTTAAAGTTAATGATGATACACCTAACGCAGTATATTTATTAGAACGTAATGTCTGTTGTTGTAATCTCGGATTGTTACTGGCCATTGTAGATAAGTATGTAACTCAGTCCTGACACTTCATTCAGGTAATGAAAGCGGACTGGTTTCGAAATGTCAATTTCCACATTGTTTTAAATGTTGTAGTGCGGGTGTGCATTTTAGTGAAATACACGAGTGTTCCCTGCCTTTGAACTATATTCAATGTAATCTCTGTAAAGCACAATGCACTGACAAACTGAAAGTACTTTCAAAATTGTTTTTAATAACCATAAATCGTACATAACAAACAAACCAAATCTCCACCTCTCCTGATACTTTTGAACCTGGCCGTTCTTTTAAAGACTTTAGTCTATTCATCTTACAATCAAGTTTCCCTTCCTACCGCAGCAGAGAAGAGCGTAAATGATACCTAATCCACAACTTCAAGTTCACAATCAGCGAATACCCAGGCATTTGCCCACAGTGCGCAGCCCAGGTTCATGACCTAGGTTAAACTCGCCGACACACTGGCGTTTTTCCCCGTTTTCTTTTACCCTTACAGATTCCACCTGCTGACCAGGGACGATGCTTCTAGAAATTATTCCCTCCCACATCTCTCACGTTGAATACGATGCCGCCCAAGAAACGCTGACCCCATATCATTGTAATACTAACATCCCCGCAGTTCAGTTTTTACTAGTTGGATTGTGAGGAAATATTTTAAGTGCATTCTTTCGCAGCGCCTCGAAATGTAGGCGTATTTTGGGGAATTATTAGCGCTTTTCCCGTGTGTGGTGGAATAAATCCCGAGTCACTTGTTTATTACAGCCGCGCGAGCTGTGTGCCTTATTGGAGCAATACCATACCAGTGTTGACAGAAGACGCCATGAAGGTGAGGACATTCTTTTTCTCCTCACTAGACACAACAAAGAGTCCCCATGTGGAAGCACAGGGCCTAAAGAAGGGGTCGCCACCCACAACAACCGTAACCTAGAGTCGTGTTCAACTTAAAAAGGGAACGAAATCTCAGTTGTCACAATATTACTGTCCCGCAAATATGATGGCTGGACATAGAGAGGTCACGCTCGCTCTTCAACGAGATAATGTAACCCATTATGCTCACTCTGCTTCCGTATTGGCTGTTAAGACTGGCCACGTGACACTATGCTGCTTCACGGCGCTGAACTATTTCTCTTGGCTCGCTATCGCGTCTCCTTTTCTCCAAGGCATATGCAGATAGAATAGAAGAGAAATAGAAAGAAAAAATGGAAACGTAGGTCGCACTGATGCGACCAGCTGTTCCAGGACACGATGTGTGGAAGCACTGAATGAATTAAAAGATTATATCAGCACGCACGTCCTTGAGGTAGGTCGTCAGTGCACACAGCGCAGGTTGCTGTTGTTGCCTTGGCCAGCTCCGCAGTACTTTCTCAACACTAGGTGGTCGGTTGTCAAGTTCCGCGAGGGTGTTTATCAGTGTTCGCCGACTACAGTCGAAGCGTCGGCAGGTGATCAGCACGTGCTCCGTGTTCTCCACAGTTCCCCAAGTAGAACAGTTCGGCGATCCAATGACACCTGTATTATGAGGCACATGCAGTTGACGCGGACTAGATTTCCTTTTAGCAATGAGGTGACATGTTTAACGTCGCTCGAAATTCTGCCTCATCTCTCAAGTTGCATACCAGGAGTGACCGCGCAAAATATTCTTTCTGCGGTGCGTGACAGGTGTGCAATCGAATTTACAAAAAAAAAGAAGAAAAAAGAAAATAAAAAAAACGATCAGATAAAGAAACCGCAGACGTGACGTATTCGAGGCTCCGTGCCTTGTTTCTTCGTTTTTTCCTCGGAGCTCACGCGACGTTTATATATGCGTGAGCTGTGTCGTGTGTACGTCACTGGTCACATGAGGAGAGTAGCATTCGTCACGACCTCCTCTCGTTCTGAGATGCGCTCTTTTCACTAGGACAAATACTTTTCAAAGGTGTGCGGAGCAGAGCCCTCGCCCTGGAGGTTACGTACGTTCATGGTTATTTCCCAGGAACTCATTTTATTCAACGAAAAAAAAAAAGAAACAAGAAAGGCCATGAAGCAAGCGATGAGCTGGTGAAGATGATGCATAATGTAGAACCCCGAGACTACAGACTGTGTTGTGTCTGTCCTTTCGTGTTCCCTAGTCTCGGAGTTTTACATTATGCATCATTCGTTAGAGAACAGTCTGCATAAAAAATTGTTGGTGGTCACCTCGCTTCTACTCGTGCTACTTCTTTTGTTATTCCGCCCTGCTGACACCGTGAAACAACTATGATAACGTACGGTGTACGGACAAGAAAAAGATATAGTGTGTGTGTGCGTGTGTGAAAAGAAAAGGCGGCAACCCCTTTTTACCTTGACCTTGAAGCAACATTCAAAGAAAGAATAATGTGCTGCATACATTCCAAAACGACGTTATTTTGCTCTCTGTCAATGTATACCGCAAATTCTACCGATATATAATCCGGCTATCTCTTGCTATGTTTCACACGAGCCGACTCAGGGAAGACTTTCCAAGCAGCACAATGTAGTGAAAGTCGAGTGCAATGGGGGTGGACGGTACGTGCCTTATCAATGCTCTTTAGTGTCACGAGTCTGTTCAAGGCATTCCACCTACCCGTCCACCCCCATTACACGCGACTTTCAGTACGTTGTGCTACTTGGGATTGGTGAGGTTAATCTGGGAAATTAATGTGTGGCGGCATGCGTTTGCACTGTTCCTGATTGGTGTGAAACCCCACTCTGTTTCGACATGCATTTATGCTAATAAGGGGCGTTATACTTCCATGAACGTATGGAGGTGCTTTTACACACATTAAGCCCACCATCACGTAGAACGTAGAAAGTAAAAAGGAAACTACAAGGAGCGAACGAGAGTTTGTGCTACCGTATCCATACTTGCCAAACGCTAGATACGCGCTATGCTGACAGTAATCAGGGAGGAGGTAAAAAATACTAAAACTAGTCAAATGAATACCGACATATTTATTGTATAACATATTGTACATATTTTACAACGGCCTGTGATGATTTTATAAATACATGTGATCTGCGGCAAAAAAAAAAAGAAAAGCTGTGCTCGCAAGCTCCACGCAGGTGTAACACCCATCATAGGCTTCCCAACCAATCTCATGTGTCCAAGACTTTGGGCCACGTCACAAGGCAGTATATTCAGTGCTTTCAACGTAGCATGGAAAATATGTCACGTGCACCTAGCACGAGGCAACATTATTCGTGTTCCAAAACACATTTAGAATATACAGAACAAGTGAGACAGAAAAACTGAACTTCTGTATGCAATGAGGGAGCATGTCGAAAAATCCCAAACCTAGAAAAGTGGCGTGATCTCAGTGTCCGTCCCATTGGCAAGCATGCATTTCCCGTTTCTTACCCTGCTGTAGCGGGTCAATAAATTGCAATGCAGTCCTGAATTTTCTTTGGCAGGTTGGTGTGCAACTGGGTGACAATCCAGCTAAAATAGTAAAAAATGGGATAAGGCCACTTATGACATGCAGGGGTTCAATTATAGCCATCGCTTACTATCAAAAATGTCTCAATAATCCTAAAAAAAACTAAACATCACGCATTGTAAAACTTGTTAGGTCGCAAATCTGTGATTGCTTTGCTTGATTGGTCGATTGGGCTTTGGTAATCGTTAATATGAGCCGCTTCAAACTCCCCTAATAATTATTTATGTCATTACCTCAAAGCCCCACGCGGGCATTACATGAGGGCACAGATTACATGAGGGTTTCCAAGAAACGAAAAGGAAATTAAACAAAAACAAGCACGTACAGGAGCGTAACCCATCTCCATATGCCGATACAGTGAACTGACATAGTGAACTACTGGCCACGAGGTTTTAACGCTCATGCCAAGTGCGCTACCGGAAACCGGAGTGCATGAAACGGCACAAACACACAGTCCGTCTAAGATGAAAAGCCGTCAGTATTTCGAGAAGCAAACTCGAATGCTATAAACCCTGCCATGGATACATCTCAGGCTGGGTTCAAACAACAACTTTATTTTGAGATGATGAATGGAGTTTGATTGGGATCACGGGATGAAACCGGTCGTTGCAGGATGTTCCCTTTCATCGATCTGATTAAAGGACATTGGCAGATCTCCCTTACTGAGGAGTGCAAGCAGCACACAGCGTTTATAAGTCCGTTTGACATGTACGAACACAACAACGAACACAGTCAACCCTCGACTTATGAACACCCTTGGTTCCTCGAAAAATCGTTCGTAGATCGAGGGATTCATAAATCTAGGTGCAAGGTGCGCGAAAGAGGAATGGGCTGAAACACGACACGATCCAAATCCACTAGTTCCACAATCCACTAGTTAACGTTTATTTTTTTAATAGCCTGTAATTGCGCGCTCTGCACCACACATTCTGCTGTATTTGTCCTCTTCAGAAGAGACGATAGAAGTCTGGCACTTTACTCGTCCGCCTGGTTTTGGAAGTACCGTACGCACCATACATTCCTCACTGAGCGAGCCTTGGACAAGGAACATACAAGAAGACGACGCAACACAAGTCCATAGGAAAAGCAAAGTGTTTTAATTCCATTCCGAGACCCCTTAAGCCAAGAAACTGACAAGAGAGTCAGGATGTACAATAAAGGCACACAGTTTCCTCCGCTTGTTATCTCGTCAAACTCATGCACTCGCGTCAAACGAGAGTCAAACTCTCGTCAAACCTTTCGGTCGTTGTTCTTTTCTTTCACTAGGACAACAGCAGAGTAGAGGTGAGTCTACAATGTGCTTAGAGAACTTGTGTTGTGTCGTCGTGCTTCATCGTTGCTTGTCTCAGGATATTCCTCCATCGTTACCAGGTTGCATTAGTTGCGTATTGTTGGATGAGGTAAAACAGATAATGGACGACTGAAATTTTGAGTGATAGCATGTGCAAGGGGCCGTCTAGAGGGAGGGAGGGAGAACCTCTTGAATCTTTCCTTCTTCTCCGTGTCCTCGAAGAGAAGGAAACGCGGGGGACGTGCTCAGCGGCCCAAGGCAAGCCCTCGCCGTAACCAACTCAACAAGTACCCGCAACGTCCAGCCACTACTACTCCTAGATCAAAGAATGGCAGTTTATGAAAGGGCACCCTCTTAAGAACGAGGCCATTTTCAATTCGTCCAAGTTCGCAGTCAGTGTTTTGAAAAGACCAGCAAAGTCTCCTGTCTTCAGGGCCATCGCTTTAACGGAAACTATATTTATTTGCGAGCTTTTGTATCTTGTATTCTTGAGTGTGTTAGAAAAACGATGACCAGTGTTTTTATATTGCATCTGTGTTCTTGTATTACAACCATGTATTGTACGACACATCCAAACTAAAGCATGTAACTTGTATCTTGCAGGGTGACGAGCGACAATAAAAGCACCTGGTAATAAAGCTCGAAATGACTTTTTTCTCTCTTTGTCCGCATCGGCCGGACCATACATGCAAACCGCACATGGAGAGATTACTAAATCGAGTGTTGATAATTTGAGTACCTAGGTACAGTCTGCGACGACTGCAGAGTGTATACACTGTAGAGTAATAGAATGGTAAAATGAATAAAACGGTAAATGAGTTAATTAAATAACTCCCACTCTGAACACGGGTGACGAGAAGTCAACGCTGTTTTAAGCTGGGCTGCTACAAATTTAGAAAATGGAAACCTTACCTAGCACAGAGACACTGGACTTGGACCACCGAAGGTAACGACAAGCCTTAGGTACGGGCAACTTTATTGTGCAAAGGAACGTTCATATTCTGGAGTTATCTATTTGAAGCGTTGTGAACACGACGCGCCATCACCCACTTGAGGTAAGTCGCGCGGCGAGGAAGGATGTGGCCAGAGGGCATCATATCCAGGGGTAAACAAATCAGGTAATACTATGTGAGAAGTTAGTTGCAGAGCGTGTTGGCTGACTTGCAGTATAACAAACTGAACTTTACTGCATAGCACGCTCCGCGCCAACCACTGCCACGGCTTGCCATAGAGCAGTTATCGGTTCTTATTCGAAAGGAGAGGAGTCGTACGCCTTTTTGTGTCAACTTGGATATACGATAATTGACACAAAAAGGGCGTATGCCTCCCTCTCTCCCCGAATCAGAAGCGATAGCCCTATCATCTATGGCTGTGGTTGCCACAGAGCGTGCTATGCGATCAAGTCCAGTTTTTAGAGTGTGGAACACGTCGAAGTGTTGGCAATGAAGTCGCCTAACAAAGTGCTTCATTGCAAACGCATTAGCGACAAGCTATAAATAAGCATTGATGACAGCGGATATGCCTCCTCCAATCCAGTGTGGTTGCTTGTTGTGAAGGTTGCACTTTAGGAACAGCAACAACAACTTTATTACAAGATGGTGAATGGGGGAGCCTGGGGCGATACTCTACCCCATTGCTAGTGGTGATGTGGGGAATGAAAAAAATGAGCCCCTTCACAATATGAATCCAAGTGCTATGTATCCAGAAAGGTGAAGAGAGCTTTGAGGGCATAGCGTTGGTGAGCGTTGGAGAGGTTTGAGGGCAGAGCAGAGACAAATCAATTTTACGTGAGAGTGGGGGCGAGAGTGTAGCTCGTTAAGGGATCCGGAGAGTACAGTTCGGGAAGGTTGGTAGTGTGGGCAATGGAGAAGAATGTGTTCTAGATTTTCTTCAGTTCCCAAGAGACTCCAAAAGGCCGCAACCCGTGGAGCACACAGATGTGCGAGACGGTATCATAGGCGCGCTTAAAGGTCAGATATGCCGATTTTGAAGTGCCGCAGAACTGAGCGATACTCGCGCTGTGTGTTCATTACAGAACACTGAATATGTGCGAAATATCTTGCTCCAACTGTTCGTAGTTTTTCAGAAAACAGTTTTTTTAGTTCCCACGCCCGGCCGTCAGACTGTCGGCAAACCCTGCGCACGGGCGCACCGACGTCACTGCTCTCGGTTTATCTGTCTTTGGCTTGGCATGGACTCTTGGCTTGGCCGCTTGGCTTCTTTCGTTTCGTCCTCTGTGCATCGTACATAAGCGAACAGCTGTTACGTTGTTGCTAAGCCGGAAACAAAGCATGTAGATTTTTTTTTTTTTTTGGCACGGCGTCGTTTGGAAAGTGCACTTCCTTGTTCTGACCTTGCCTTTTATGGGATGGAGCGATATGATACGTGATATGCCACGGCGAAGTTGTCGAAGATGCGACGGTGCTACGCTGTTAGAACAATTCATCGGAGCATTCAAGTGTTACCTATTATAAGCTGCCAAAAGACCAAGCAGTGCGAAGCTCTTGGCTGATAGTGGTGCCTGCTAATTTCCACTGCAAGGATTTCGTCCACGAATGTTATCATAGGTTACGCGCGACTCCAGAGGCAATTTGGAATCTCGGCACGAAATCGTCTGATGAAAATCTGAGGTGCCCGACGCACAACATTTTGAACGTGCCACGGAGGATCAAGGCAAACAACGAGAGCAAAAAAGGTAAGTCGAGGGTCAGATATAAAAAATAGCAAGCTTAATTAATCGATTGTGCAGCTGTCCTACTGCGCTTACTCTGATATAACCACGATTAACAACACAATAGTATTGATAATCTAACTTCTGAATTATCACACGTGCACGCTGAAGGCGGAAATGAAGCACGATCTGGCTTGCATCTGGTGCATAAAGAAATTGCTGACACGTTAGTTGCAGTCTAACTCCACCAACAGGTATGACAATGTGATGTTATAACTTCAGTATTCACCGATTCACCTATGTCCAACTTTTCATGTGCACTCACATGCAGACATCTTGACACCACTTTTAAATCTGCCCTCAAAGTTACAACCTGTGTTTTCAGGGTGGAAAACAAAGGTCGCCATTCCGATTAGCTGCTATCTCCCAGTTCAAGCACTTTTGCTGTCTGGACACTGGTTCCTGCATGTGGATGGGGTGTTACGAGCTTCACTGTCTGATATAGAAGGTACATTACATTAGTTCAGTTAATTTGTCTTTTGCACATTTTTGTTACTGTTAGCTGGATTACTGTTGGACATACAATCCTTTGACACACCGAAGCTGATGTCGCCTCTGATAACGTTTTAGAATTTTCGGTGTCATCAACGTCCATTGAGGAAGGTGCCTTTACTATCTGTGAATCTTTAATTGAAGAATAGCCCAGAATTCATGTTAACATTGTATACTCTTATTAATTCACTGTCGATGTTCTGAGAGCTAAGAAAAATGGAAACTATTTATTTGTCACAACTTCAAACTGGATGCGCTACTGGCTTGACATGTAGGCTAAAATACTTGGATTCTACAATAATTGTGTTCAACTTGGTGCATTACCGTGGGCAATGCCACATTCACTACATTTTTAGTGGGTCCGGTGCACAAATACTGTGTGCGTACTGCATACGTACATACCGTTCGATAGGCAAAAATACCTGAGCAGTGCTGTGTAATCTTTTTACCCAAAGTCCATACTCTTACTGCAAAGTCACAGTACGTAGAACAGCAATGTGCAGGTATGCTGCGATAGAGATTCACAACAGAAAGAAGAGACGAGACTTTCGTGCACAAGGCTGCTCTTGTTAATGTCTAACATGAAGTTACAAAATCCCAGAATAAATAAAACATGTTGGGTTGGTACAGACATAAAAATAATTATACAATCATATATAATAAAATAAAAGGGGGTACAACTCCCCCCTCAACTCAACTCGACAACTCAATAACTCTACTTATTCTCTACCTTACAACATGTCTTATATTATTCTGGAATTTTGTAGCTTGATGTTAGACCTCAAGAAGTACAGCCTTCTGTGCGAAAGTTTTCTTTCTGTTGTGCACAATCATTATACAGTAAATACGACTATCCATTTCTTGTCATTAAGTGCTTTTTCTTTTTCTTTTTTTTTTCCTGCAGTGATGAGCATCCATAAGGACACATGGCAGAAAGGGAGTCTCTTTGGGATGACAAACCCTCATCACCTCATGAGGATACAATGGTTGACGAATGGTTCTCAAGCACATCGAAACTTCAACAAATAATTCATGAAAAAGCCAGTCAGTGCTAGCACCAGGAATTGAACGTGGACCGTCCTGCTACCAGTCAGAGATGTTACATTTCAGGCGTTCATTGACTTTTGGTGAATTACTTGTTGACTTTGTCCCAAGGTGTAGCTCGCCGCAGCTCATTTGCCTATCTGTTAATGTTGTGGCGTGTGTTGCGTGTTTGTCTTTGTGTGTTCCAGACTCGGAACGGCTAATTTGGATCAGGTCAGGTGCGTTTCATTTAGACATGGCAAACATAAAGTGGTGTTTCTCAACATAACTTAGCAGTGGCCTTCATGCATTACTGCTACGGCCATTAAGCGTGAATGGAAAGCTGCACATTATGCATGATGTAAAACCCCAAGACTAGGGAACACGAAGGGACAGACACAAACACGTCCCTTTGTGTTCCCTAGTCTCGGGGTTTTACATATGCATCATCTTCACCAGATCGCTTGCTTCCTAGCCATATTTTCTGCACATTATGTTCACTCTACTTTTATCGTGTGCTATATAATCTTGTTCAAGTTCTGTCAAAGGACGTGTAATGCTATAAAAAAAATTCAGTACATTGTTTATGTGGGAATGGTAGCGCATGAATGCAGGAAGGAAACTGTCATGTTATGGCAAGTGTTTACGTATTGTACATTTAACTACAAATTTTATTGGTTAGCTTTCGCCGGCGTATCACGTCAAGCCATGTTATATTAATTTGGAACATGTTCTTCTTAGTAGCCAGAGCAGCTGATACACAGTGAGAACATAGCCCGTGTGTGTTTGTCTTTTCCACCGCAGCCCGTGGGTTTCCTCCCTGATGGCTACACATGTCAGGGATAGATTTCAGAACCGGTCGTTCTCGCCAAGTGTGAATTGCTTTTCAGGGCATCATCACGCTGGCAGATGAAACATATGGTTTAAATTATTTGCAGGACAGGATTGCGTAGCTTCACACGAATACGTAAGAGTGGTTTCAAACGTAGCTCTTTTGTGTTCCTGACATTATCGCACAAGATGTAAGTACTTTCCTTGTTGACATTAATATTTGCACCAGGTCACAACATTGTTGATTGATGGAAAATGTAAATAAATATATTTATTTGCTTGCCAAACAATGCACAAATGTCTTCTTTTCTAGTGAGATATTCCCTGTTCACCAGACATAAATGTGGAAAAGCTAAAGGGGCAGAATGATGGTAGAGTCTAGCGTTGCTTTTTGCCACTTCACATATATTCACTGTTATTCGTGTGCACATGTAGGAATAGGAAGGTAGAGCATGCGCATAAAAAATTTCGTATGCAGCCACACATATGATTCACAAGATTAATTATTTGATGTCCAAGCATATATAATTGTGCTTCATGTGCAATGGGTATGCTAACGGATTGCTTTCATGAAGCCTTTTTATGTATTTCTGATAAATACTTTTTATAAATGTTATTTTTTATTTGATATAAATTTAATATTACATATTGTATACTTATATTTTTATAAATTTTACACTAAAAACTCATAAAACTAAATAAACACATAAAAATAAATTAAAAGCTCAAGTTACAAGGCCCCTGTAAGAGTGCCCTTTGCAAATGGTTTGGTAACGTGTCTCTAACTGTAAAGGTAAGAGGCAATCGAGAATGCTGCAGACAAGGTTGCAACTTACATATTTCTTATAATGTCCTACATACAAAGTGATTTGTACAATAATTCCGGAGCACGGAATTAATTCCGAGGCTGGCCAGTGATGTCACCCAGGACGACAAGTCACATAATTGCCTGTAACACTTTTACACCCCATGGGCTGAGTTGTGAATTGAAAGAGCACTCTACAGAAGGATAAGGTGCACCTGACTTCTAGGATCTATGCTATGCCCTAACTCTTCAGACACCACATTTCTAAAAATACCATTTCTAAGTGGCAATATGTGCTCTGGTACTTCTTTTGCGTCTGCATAGTGTGCAACCACATGTATACTGGAGCTTTCGTGTGCATGTTTTTGTGCGACGGTGCTCATTACAAACAATATCCAGATGTTAGACATAAAATGCAGTAGTTTGTAGCGTGCCACACAACGCAGCGTGACATGGGAGTGTGTGATTCAAAGAAAGCTTCTGGAAAATACACTGAATCCCACAAAAAGTTTAAAATGTGATTTGTATTTCGTTTTACGTCTCTCGTCGTTACATACCATCGTCGACGCTGTTGCACATTGATAAATCGTACGTAAAACTTGTCCCATAGTAGTATGCGGTTTCTCAAATACATAGCACAATTTTTTCCTGCAGGAATAAAACGCTGTCGGCATTTTCATGCTAACACCGCTGTCGAAACGTCAGTCTCTACAATGGGCAAGTGCTGTAAAGGGGCTAACGCAGACGCGACTTGATACAAATTGTACGTGCTCACTAAACACAAACGACGAATTCCAGTCACAACATCGCACAGAGGTTGGTTCGCGAATGAGTTCGCAGCTGCTGCAAAGTTTACTTATCGCGGAACGGTGGAACCCGGATGTCCGCCATCTTCAAGCACAGATACGTGAAGCCGCGAGAAGCCGTAGCTGAAATCCACTGACAAGTACGAAGGCGCGTACACGTCACAATGCCCGTTCGGGTGCATCTACGTCATAAAAATGGCTGCGCCCATGTGTGTTTTGGAATGAATTATCTATTTTTTTGACATGGTACTGTACCGAACTGAGAGAATGAAGGTGCATTTTGGGGAGAGCTGGATGTGGGCTTTCAGAATATCACAACCGTTTCGACTACTTGGGATATCGGCATAGCTGACCTTTAATGTCCAGGAAGACCGATACAACGATCCGCCGATGAGCATGTTGGACTGTAGAGATCAGATCGAGAAAGGGATCCATAGAACTTCGGTGGCGGCGAAATCCAGCCATTTCCTGAGGGAACGCACCTTGTTTTTTGAGCCACCAGTCAAGGCGATGCAAAACAATTCTCTCCATCAGTTTTCCCATACAGTTTGTCAGGATTATGGGGCGAAAGGAGGATAGGGCATTTGGGGGTCTGCCTGGTTTCTGGATTGGAACAACTAAAGCCTCTTTCCAAGTAGACGGTGCGAATTCCTGTCGCCAAGACGTATTATAGACATGAAGGAGAGCTTGGAGTGACGGCTCGTCAGGGTTACGCAGTACTGCGTAGGTGATTTTGTCTGGTCCTGGGGACGATCGCACATTCACAATTTCAACGCAGTCTTCAGCTCAATTAGAGTAAAGTCGCGGTCGATATCCTCCAGTCATGGTGGATTTCTGTCTGCGGGCTCCGGACGAAACTGTTGTATACTGCAGACGTTGAGGCAGCCGCTGGTGTCGTTAGGACGACGGATAATTATGTCGCTAGCGTGGTTTCTTCTACACCCTTAACGATAGCCAATGCGGCGAGACAGTTCTTTTGTGGGGGGCGCATCCTTCAGAGCTCGAATTGTCCTCAACATCTTTGTGGCGGGTCAAACTGTGAAAGGTGTTGACAAAACTTGCGCCAATGCTTCCGGTCCTCTTTCTTAAGTTCTAATGTTACTTTAGCTTTCATCCGGCGTTACGCCACAATGTGAGGAAGTTACCCGGTTCGGCGAGCCGTTTTCTCGCGAGTAACGACATCGTGTAGCTACTGAGTTAGACAGTTTGTCCAATGAGTTCACAGGTGCCTTTCGGGGATAAAGTAGTGGCCGGAGATTTTTTCGAGTTGACTTGTTCAAGCGCTGCTTTCGCTTTGGAGACGTCACCGAGCACTGTAAGTCGGAGATGGGTTCGCCGGCGCTTGGGTCGTGATAAAGAAATAAATCTTGGATATCAGGGATTCCGGACATTGTTCTCGTAGCGATTCTCAGTTTTTTAGCTAGGATTCAGGCTTCTAGGCTTGCCCATGATGGACTTGAGAACATAATTAGCACTGCAATGGAGACCGCTGTCGTCAAGCCGAAAGAGGACATTTGTTCTCTCAAACGCTGCCCTCCAAGACACTGTGTCCTCAGTCGCGCGGGTTGCTTCTACTGCTCGTGGCCCTGGCGGCGCTCGGCTGTGCTTCTAGGTAGTACACCCATTCTCGCTCGACCCCAGGTCACAGTCAGGATTCCAAAATGGACTTGGTACGTTCCTTGCCCAAGCGAGGAACCTCACCTGCTGCTTCAGGACCTGGCCCCCTTCGACGCAAACGCAACAAGAAAGGCAGTAAACTGCAAGTGTGTAGCCAGGTATTTGCCACCGCCGTTGCTGAATCCATATTAGCTGATACATAGGCTTCATAAACTCCAATGGCACCACTACTCTGTACACAATAGATTAGACCTTCAACACTGTAATTTAGTCTTACTGTACATATATTATTTTACTTCGGAAAACATCGCTTATTCTTCTTGGGCCGTTTTCTCTTCCTCGTTTTCATGCAAATCGCTCAGGGCACTTGTTCCCAATCGGGAAGGAATTCTCCCCAGTCCCGTCTAGACCTCTGATCTGCCTTCCAGCGCATATAACATCAGGCTAGCAGTTTGTTCCCTAGGAGTGCAATCGACGACATTATCCACGCACACAAGAAGTCTCAGGTACGCATGTCCCGCATCCAGAATCTACTGTTGGAGTCTCGTCGGAACTTTGGAGGCAGCGAGTGCGCACGTTAGATTGTCTAGAATGGCCATCACGCCCAGGACGTGTTGTGTTGAGATGGTTTGACGCCAACGCTGCCACCTGTTAGTGTTCATTATACAGGGTGTCCCCTTTTATATGTGACAAATTTTCATAAGGGCGGTTCTACTTTTGGCATTGGATTACTCGCACTGGGCTGCGACTAGGAAACCAATTTTTTTGCTCATTTGGGGAACTAATTAACATATATATTTTAATCAAGTTTTTAATTATTGACTTTAGTGAGCACGTTTCAATTGAATATTAAAGCCTAATCACCACATGATTCCCTCGAACCACTGATGACGCACTAAAGTAGTTTGAGCGCCTGCTATAGGCCTGAGTATTTTACCGTGCGATGGAAACAAAGAGCGACGGTGAAGTCGATATATCCGCCCTCACTTACCGTCACAGAAAAACGTAATGCTTTTCTTTTTTTGCTTGCAAAGAACTTTGCGCATCACCAATACATATCAGCACATATCAGCGCGGAGGGAGTTTATCGGAGTCTATCGGATAAATCCGAAAAGTCTGAAGCCTACCTTTAACCTAAACATCCCCTCTGCCCTAACCAACCATCCAAACCAAGAAATAACACTCATTGCTTGTAATTGCGTTCTGATAATTCGGTTGAACTGTTGCCTACCTGAAGGTGAAACGCGCAACCACCATTCACCATTGAAGATTAGAAGGAGATGCCGTTTTAGATTTCACTTATCAATTCACCCCTTCAACTTGTCTCGCCGAGACCCTTGCTCGACGATGCATCGTCTTCTCGCTTTCCTCTCCTCTGTCATCTTCGGGCGCCCGCAAACCGCTGTAGTGCAAAAACCTCCCCGTAGCGAGAGCTGGTAACGGTTTCAAAAGTCACGGCGAACCCGGCCAACGAGGCTCTGAATGCCGCCATCAAATGGAAAAATGTCATCACCTACCTATCTACCATCAAATGGAGCAAAATATTTGCACATCTACGCTAGTACTGATCAGTCACTCGTATACGTCTATGTGGCCAGCAGCATATTGTCTTTCCACATATTGCAACACTGGAATCCGAGGCCATCTACACAAGCTCCGCGTGGTCTGGCATCCAAAGTCGCATCTTCGCCATCCACGTTGGAGCAGACAATGGAACGTCTTGCCGCTAGCGCAGATATTATAGAAGTGGATTCTGCGGAGCCGGATTGGACCGTGGGACAGAGAAAATTGAAAATCGTTCTCTTCGAAGTCATCGAAGTTGTCATCTACGTTTTGAAGGCTCATAGAATATTCTTCTCGTCGAAGCCGTTGGAGATTGAGACATAGAACATGAAGACCAAAAGAACGCTATCGATTTTGTCAGTTCTTCAGAAGACATGGCGGTGCACAGAAATGAATGCAGAAACGCAGAACATGTCGTGGAAGAAATGTCGAGGCCAAAGAATGTATCAAGGAAAACTTCCTCTGCAAGAACTTTAGTTCGACTCACATTGCGGCAGACTCTAGAAACATTGAGGCGGCCCTGTGGTAAGTAAAATGTTGACAACACACTTCGCAGTTTGACTAGGAATGTTGAAAAAGATATTCTCGGGGAACATGTCGTGGAGCGGATTTCGAGGCCAAAGAATGTATCCAGGAGAAGTTCCTCTGCAAGAATTCCAGCTGGTCCCATATTGCGACAGACTTCGAGAAACATTGCGGCGGCCCTGGTAAGTGAAATGTTGACAACACACTTCGCAGTTTGACTAGCAATGTTGACAAATATATTCTCGCGGAACATGTCGTGGAACTGATGGCAAATAAAAAGAATGTGCCCAGGAGACTTTCTTCTGCAAAACTCGTACATAGAACAGGGAACATCGTCGAGCGAAATAAGCAGCAAGCATGCGTATAAGCAGCCAAGTTGTTGGGGAGTTCAAACACGATACGATGGACACCTTGCCGACTGAGCAACTGCAGTACATGTGGAACAGTCATCGGATATTACGTTGTCAGTATCTACATTTGTCTGGAAGCAGCAACCACCTACGTAGACCAAAGAAAATGTCAACATCGTCAATCAAGTTCAGACTTCCGAATCAAAATACTTCACAGCCAGAATCCGGTTCGCCAATGCGAACACTGTAACCACAGTGTTTTTGAGCAATCAATAAAGGAGAAAACGGCATACGTATCTGCTGTTTTATTTGCTTTTTCACGGCACGGTGTATCACGTGCTGTACGCGTGCCTCCTTTTCATTCAAGCGCTAACGCAGTCTATCGGTATATCTTACGACCTTGTATATCCCCCTTGTATATTAAAGGGACACTAAAATGCGAAAGCAAGTTGACTTGAAATGACGTTACGCGCTATGTTAATTTGGTACTTGTTATCACCGTCCAGAACTTTGATTCCGTTTCGAAGCGACAGTCAGAATTATACCACAATCTTTCTTGGTCCCGCGCTAAGCACTGAACGACGTTTCAGCTCGTGCATCGGTGTTTTTAGTCGAAGATGCGCGTACACGCGCGTGCCACGCCATGGAGCAGTCTTGGTTAAAAACAAAGTGCGCGTTTCAAAGCCGACTGGTCGTCGCTGTCCGAAGGATGGGAAGATAAACTTTGTCAGTGGAATATTCGCCAGAACTGTTGTGGGATACAATTCGTTGAGTCGGTATTGAAAAATGAAGCAGTGCGCATCATGCAGCGCATATACGGAACACTACGATCGAACCCGATCGAACGGACGGGCTGACGCCCCGAGGTTGTGGGAACTGAGGTTTGCACAACTGGCGCCTAACGTATGGGGTTCGAGGTCGTCCGTCCCGTGGCGGGGAACACGCGGCAGGCGTAGTTTGTACTAGTTTTAGGTTAGTTTCTAGTAGTTTTTTATGTCGCTTTGTGTGTGTGTGTTTGCGTGTGTTTTTTTTTTCTTTGAGTTTTTACAGCTCCCCAGCGGTACCTGTGTCCCGGAGCGGACGCAGCGTTCAGCGCCGCTACACAGGTACGACCTCCGTAGCAGATCCCAGGTCGTTGGACAGAAGCGGGCCCGTTCGGAAGGGCTATCCGTCAGTGCCACCCGCGCTTCTGGCCCTACTTAAGAGCCCATCCGCTTTAAAACCCTTGAGGGGTTGGCACAGGAGGCTCGTTCAATTCAAGGCGACCTCCTGGCAGTGTTTGAATACCGGCTCCCTCCGCCCCCGGAGCTAGCGTTGAAACCACGCTGCGCGTGGTCGGGAGGAGCCGCCTCGGTCGAACGCCTGCATGCAAGAGCTTTGGGTGACAACACCCGTATTCGTACAATGCGGAGTCATCCCACCGAGCCCTAGATCCCTTCCTCTATGACCAGAGGACGATCCCCGCAGGAACGAGCTTTGACAGACCCGTCCCGCCCCGAAGCCGCGGTCAACCTGGCCTTTGGCTAGCGAAACCCCACGGCAGCGGGAGCGGCATCATCCTGCGCCCCCACAGCCACGAGCGCCCAACGGCTGTTGGGATTGCCGCAGCCCTGACCATTTTCGTCGGGAATGCCCGCGACAAAGACCGAACACTGGTAATGTGCCATCGGGAAACGGTCGCAGCCGGCGTTCATGAATGCTCGCTCAACGACGTCGGCAAGTTGCGAAGAAAGCGGGCAAACGAATAATATCCCTGGCCTTGATCACTCAAAAAATAGCTTTGCAAGCGGTAAGGTAACGCAAAGAGATGCTTTGGCTCCACTTGCTTTTTCTGTGCGAGATTACATCGAGGATAAGGAACCAAACATCGCCGTTCGAATTTTGAGTAAAGATTACATCGCCCTTATCGACACGGTAGCTACGCTTTCCCTCATCGGGGACAGTGTTTACGAACATTGCGTATTACGGCATGTGGAATTGCAATCCACAGATGTCACTCTTCGTCTTGCGTCCAATGACGCCGTTCCAGCAGAGGCTGCAGTTGTGCTCTGGGTACGTCTGGATGGGAGGACGACGAAAGCAGCGCTTCGTGCACCTTCCTGGCCTTGCAGTTCCTATTATCCTGGGCAGAGATTTCATCATCCGGCAGAAGTTCGTGCTGGACCTGCCCAATGGAGGATACGTGAACCACGGCTCGTCGGGATTTCTCCGCTTCGCCGCAGCACGGGACCACTGCACAGCACAGCAGGCTGTGGCAGCGTCCGTTGAAACGTCTGGGCTGCCGACTGTTCTGGGGTCACTCCATGGTCCCGAGGAGCAACGCAGTCAGCTTGAACAAGTACTGCGGCAGTTTGACGAAATCTTTACCGAAAAACCGGGTAAGTCGTCTGTGTTACAGCATAGCATAGACACCGGTAACGCTAGACCCTGGAGTTGTAATCCCAGACCACTGAGTGTGCATAAGCGTGCTTTATTAGACGCTGCTCTTAACGAAATGTTCCAAACCGGTGCAGTTCAAAGGTCCCAGTACCCTTGTGCATTTCCTGTTGTTCTGGCTCCGAAACGAGATGGTACGGCTAGGTTATGCGTCAACTACCGTCGACTTCACGCAGTAACTGTAAGCGACTCTAAAGGCTGGTTCACACTGCCACGTTCGCGCTTACGGGCTACAGGTTGCGCTTACGTAGTACCCATCTCGTTGCCGGCTAGGTTCCTCCATCGTTCACATTACTACGTTTCGGCGCTCCGTTCCTCCAATGAGGAGCGGCCTCCTAGAGCGCCATCCTTCGGAAGAAAAGTGAAATAGAGCCACAAATTAGCATCGCGTCCAGCGTCGAGCACCCCGGTGCCAGCTGCTTTGGAAGACAATCAGACATTCCTTGACGATGTTCTTAACTGTTAACTGTTCTTAACTTAACGCCATCGTCGACAGTGCAACGTACAACTCGCTACTTCGGACAGATTCATTGAGTAAACATATCACCTGACAGACCCACTGCTATGCTAATTGTCATCCATGAGTTTTCTTTTTTGGTGGCACCCCTGTAGTCGCTTCTTTTGCTATTGTATAGCCAGGGAAACTTCTCAACTAGCGTAATAAGAGCTTCTAAGACATCCAATGTTTCCGCCATCTTCGAAAGGAGACGCGCGAGACAAAACGTTTGCGCGGCATCCGAACCTTTCTGCCATCCTATTGGCCAGTCCGCTTACGGTTACGGAGCTTGCGGAAGAAAAGTTGAAGTTGCTTCAACTCCTTGCGGAAACGATCTTGCGGGCGCCGTCTCTTCGTCGTCATGGCAACCCCCACCGTAAGCGCCCGTAACCCGTAGACGCAAGGGTAAACGTGACAGTGTGAACCAGCCTTTACCCCTTCCCGTCCATTGAGTCAATCTTGTATTCCCTGGGCAACGCAACTGTGTTTTCAACGCTTGATTGTAGTAGAGGAGTTTTGCAAATCCAGGTTGTCCCGGAGGATGTCCCTTTAGCCTTTACGTGTCATAAGGGTTTATTTGAATTTATACGGATGCCTTTCGGTCGGTCTAATTCACCCGCCAGTTTCCAGGGGTTGATGAATAGAGTGTTGGGAGATGCTAAGTACAAGTTCGCAGTGGCATACATGGATGATGTCGTAGTGTTTTCTAGAAATTTTCAGGAACACTTGGAACACCTGTCAATCGTCCTTGCAATGATTAATGAAGCGGGTATAACGATCAACACCCGCAAGGTGCAGCTGGCTTCGTCTAGGATCAGCCTTCTCAGCTTCGTGGTGGACGGAGGTACCATTCGTCCTAACTACGACAAGCTTAAGGCGATCACGGAGTTTCCGGTAACGTCAAAGCTTTGCAGCGCTTCCTAGGTATGTTTTGCTTTTACAAACAATTCATTCCCAATTGCGCAGAGCTAGCGCAATCGCTTAACCAGTTGTTGCGCAAGGACACGCGCTGGAATTGGGGAGAAGATGAGGAACGATCATTTCGAGCTCTATCACAAGCAATCGCTGATACGGCTAGGTTTTATCTGCCCGACCTGAACAAACCATTTGTTGTGCAAACAGATGTAAGCGATCATGGTGTTGGCGCAGTTCTCTTGCAGGAGCATGAGGCTACTTTTTGTCCAGTGGCTTTTGCAAGTCGCACGCTGAATCCGACAGAACGGAATTACTCCTTCACGGAAATGGAGTGCTTGGCCATCATCTTCGCTTTTAGGAAGTTCGACCTTTACCTGGATGGCGGTATCTTCACTGTCCAGACTGACCACCAGGCACTTTCTTGGCTGCAGCGCCTCCATAACCCGTCTGGACGACTTGCCAGGTGGGCCCTGACGGTACAAGGCTACTCCTTCGACGTGGAGTACAGACGGGGCTCAACGAACGTACTAGCAAACGCGCTGTCCCGCGCGCCTCTACCGGAGGGGGCAGAAGGCACCGAGGCGCCTTCTCAACTTCTGCAGCAGCACAGGTGGCACGAGACGTATCTTAGTCCTGTGGCACGGTCGTGAGCAGAGAGCAGCTCCTAGACGCTCAGAAAGCGGACGGCCTTTGTCAGCGGCTGTCGCAGTGGATAGCTGCGCAAGACTCTGCGGACACCGGAACGTCTGACGGAGGGCACGACTCCATACATACATACATACACATACACATACATACATACATACATACATACATACATACATACATACATACATACATACACACACACACACATACACACACACACACACACAAACATACACACATACATACATACCTAGGTCTACAGCTTCACCCCAGCGTTCCCGAACTTGGGACGAGAGGCCCTTTTCCAGTGGAGAATGCTCTGGGACTCCGGGATGGTGCTACCCGCCTCCTTATTCAAGGTTTTGCTGAGGACCTCCGGAGTCCGGGCTCGGGGGAACCTGGACGTCGCAAAGGTTGGACCAGGCCCGCCAGTACAACCGTGGACGACGGAACCTCACCTACAGCGTCGGTGACCTTGTAGAGGACGGTGGTCTTCCTCTACATGAGCCACGACCGCGATGATGTATGCCACGGAGAGGCGATGACGGTGGCCTTGGTCTCCATGGCCGCGCCGTGGAACTGAGAAGGCGGGTGCTCCACGCGCGTGGCCATCGTTGTCGTCGTTGTCCTCGTCCAGCGTCCGGCTACAACCTCGTCCTTCGACGGACTCAGCCGCTAAGTGATGCGTCAAGAGGCTTCGCAGATAGGTGGGATGGGTCCCTTCGAGGTAAGTGCGTGCTCCTTCGGCCTCACTTACATGCTTCGTCGCTGCGACACCGGCGAAGAGACTGGGCCAGTTCACATTCTCGGACCTGAGGTCTTACCACCTCCGAGACCCGGACGGAGAGGAGCCCAATTTGCAACCTGCCTCCCTCCAAGACCTGGACCCGGATCCCGTTCCCGGACCTGCGTCCAGCCGCTACGACTTGCGTCCCCGAGGCAGCGCATGTAGCTGCCACTATTTCCATAGCTAAACATAGTGCCTGTGATTTAGTGCTTGATTAGTGTGATTTCTGTTGCACAGTATTCCGCTGTTTGTCTAGGGGTGCCCTTCCGGCGCTCGCAGCTGGGGTACCCTCTTACAGTGTTCCCTTTTCTCTCCTCGCATTCAGATGCGTCGAACCAGAGAAACGGGACTCAACCAGCGTCCCGCTCGCTCCACACCCCGCTCCCGTTCCGCAGAAGCCGCCCGGACCCCCCAGACCGGGCCCAAGAGCAGGTCCCCACAGCACCACTCCCGTCGCGACTTGGACGGTGGTGTCAAACGGCCAGCCCGTGCCGTGGGCTTTCCGCACACGATGGACATGTCAGCCTCGGTCCCCGGAGGGGAAGACGACCTGACACAGACGCCAGCTCCTTTCCACGGCCTCACGCTCGCCGAGCGGCACCCCTCCGATCATTTCAGCCGCTTTCAACGGAGGAACGAAGGATCCTCTGCCCCCTCTGCCAGGTCCCGGAGTTACACAGAGTAGCTCATCGACGGGGCTCCCTACATCAAGCCCGCATCGAAGCTGTGCGTTCCTCCCAGGACGTCTCGGCGGCACTCAGCACAGAACTACTAGCGGAGTCACTGCCACCACCTCCGGCAACGCTCCCACCCGAAGTGCAGGCGCCCGTATCCCCCGAGGACACTCTAATGGAGGACCCGCTGTCCCTCTAAAGGTGGGGGAAAGTGTGGCAACCACATCGCTGTGGTTCCACCGACAGGCGGAAGATAGCGACACCGGTAGGAACCGGTCGGGACTATGGGGGCGTTCCCTATGGGTTAAAAAGCGGTGCGGAAAGAATGGGGTGGCTTTTTCGTTGTTGTTGCGTAGGTGCTTGGAGCATTGACCTGCCTTTCACTGAATAAACCTGGTATGTTCGTTTGAATTTCTGGTTGTGCTGCTTGTTCTTTCGCGCACGGAACGGACGGGCAAGCCCCGAGGTTGTGGGAAAGCAGGTTTCACAACCACGAGACCGGATTTCCGTCGTGGTTTTGTTGAACGTTGATGAAATGAACTATGAAGTGTTTTGTACTCATTTCGCATTTGAAAGATCACGTGCGAAGATTTCGGAGCGCCCTGCTGGTTGCCCCGACTTCGTGGATATAGCCCAGATGATGGGTATCCTTGCGGATGAGACCCTCTGAATGACTGTGCGTCGCTTGGCCTACCCCAACAGGCTGCGCGATTTAGACCGTACTTGTGCGAGGTGTTACTGTGTGATTTCGTGCGTAGCAAACAAAGATGGACTCTTACAAAGATGGCCTCACATGATGGACCAATTTCATGCATCTCCTGGAGGACATGATCAACCACTTGAGCTCGTCCTTGCAGCATTAAGGTATTTTCTCAGGCGAGGCAGGCACGCTGCTCTCCTCATTTATGTTTTCTAACACACTTCGCGCTTATACTGAAGCCCGCGGATTCGAAAGCAGCACTCTTAGATAATTGCGTGGAGTTCGTTCATGCATTTCTGCGCCCGCGATCTGCCGTCCGTCAAGGGACGAGAAACGTTCTTCCCTGGTCGCAAACGCTTTGACGCGTTAAAATACCGGGCTATTATGTATGTGCCCTAATGGAGTGATTTCTCAGCTGGATGGCCCATATGCGGGGAAGTCGGCATGACACTGAGAAGTTGAGGGCCATTTGCTTCTGGTAGCGCCAATCAGCGTGCGATTTCAATCGTTGAAAATCTTTTCTGTCAAAAGCTGCGAGATCATAGAAGTATTGCATTACTCTCTCTTAATTTAGTCGTTTATTTGCCAATGATTCGATGAGTCGGTTTGATGAAAGATTAATGGACAAAAACTGAAAAGTAACTCCCTGGTTATTGTCCCTCTTTTAGGTGTCCTCAGAGACAGGAGGACGTACCAGAACCCTGACAACCCGGTCCAGTGGCTCTCCTATAGCAGTTTACCCTGCATATCGCATCAGGCCCCATTTACGTAATAAATATGATGGGACACATTTCAGTACACAGCAGTGTGCTTTCAACAAAGCCATGAGCTCTGTAAGGCAAGCCGTCAAATGGGGGCCTTGGTAAAATAGCAGGAAACCTGGCCCTTTCAGATTTCCACCAAAAAAGGAATTGCAGAGAATGTGTCGCGCATGTACGCGCATTGTCGCGCATGTAAGACGCGCCATCCTTTGCAAACTGCCACACATGTTTGTATGAATCCCAAGTGTCAGTCTACATCGGTGCTGATCCTCTTCTCATGGTACCTGACCCCCAAGCGTTACTGAATTGGCCACCACCATTTTTTGTGAGAAGGAACATTTTGTATCCCACTGTACCACACTCTGTACCCCACTCACCACTGTACTGTGTGCGCTTTGAGGGTAAAATACCTCTTTCAGCTTGCCTGGATAAGCTGCCCACGCGTAAAGTGCGAAATATCAGCTCTTCGCATGATTGGCCGAGGAAAAACTTATGTCACAACATTGCCAATTAACGAAATGTAGCACTGATGGTACCTATTTTTCCTTTCCCTCGCCTAATTACATACAGTTGTGCATTTGAAGACATTGCTGAATTGCCTAATAATGAACTTACTTTGCCTGGCGTTGTTGTCGGAGAAGAGCCGCCATTTTGACAATCCATGACGAGCCAGAACAAATCAATGCTGTATCGATTGTCGCCAAAGCTGGCAGATCGCTGCAGCAGTTGTCCGTCTTTGTTTCCTGAGGTCTTCTATTCGTATGCGCTTTGATGTGAAGTGTTGGAAAGGGTTTATCGTTTTCCACCCAGAATGTACGGCATCAGGAGGTTTATACGATGCATGTGCTGAAATTTTCAGAAATCTGTTGGAATTTCGCCAGCTTCGCCAGTTTCCAGTTTCGCTAAACCCAATGTACCGAATCAAGAAGGTGGTCATTTGAATCATTCTCCTGGGACGTTCGTAAAGGTTAGATCCTTCATTTCGTGTGAAGATCTCATGCTACTGAGCTTTTCCTGCCGTACAGTAGGCCTAGAAATACACATTCTTTGCGATACGTTTGCTATGCTTTTCCGGAGTCACTGCTTCTACGTGGCTATTTCAAATTTGGTGAACATCTGCAAAAAAAAATATTTAATTCTAAATATTGTTGGCCCTTAATTCACGGGCCATAACAGGGGAGACACAATTCGCACATATTAACCACGGTAGCTATTAAGTACAGTAAGTACAATTCAAGCTGAATAAAGTCTAAAACAAAACCTGCAGTTCCTGCATACGCCAAGAACACTCACTCGTGCAATATAGAAAAAGAGAAGAAACAAAAAACAAGGAAGGAACAACAAACAGACAAGCGAGAAATGGAGCTCAGGTGTGCAGAATTACATAAAGCCCTCAAATGTGCTAATAGATAGAGAGATAGATAAAATGGGTTATTGGCACAAAAGCTACCAAGGCCACAGAGCACTAAGCAATGGTATGTACGATGGCAAAGTAAAATCAGAGATGATTATTTAAGAACTACCGGAGACAGTTACCACATATGATAAAATGACTAAAATACCAGTATGAGATCACAAGAGACCAATTAACTGGATGTCATTGAAATATTCATACACAGCTGTAAAAGTACTTCAGCCTCATCACCCAGCAAAAGGGCCTGGTGAAACGTAAACAATACCTGTAAAATCGATAGAAGTGACGTCGACGAACATCTTCATAGGATGGAGATGTCGAGGATGCGCATAACAGAAAGCGCTCCCTCCCCCGCAGCGGTCACACTCCGAGGGTGTCCTCACCCCGCAACAAGTACCCGTGAGTAAGGAATTAATGACCCACGTTAGCCGACAATGTACCACTCATGCAGACTGTTTGGAAGTAGAGATGAGTTTCTCCCGAGATAAGGCTTATTTTTATATATAACTATATTATTTATATAACATATTTTTATCATGCGTGTCCCAAAATATCTGCCACTGATCATTGATGACGTTTCTTAATGTCCGTCTAATATCCTGGATCGGGGCCTCAGGAGGGGTTATATCTTCTGTTAGTGCACTTTGTGGCAACACTATCAGCTCTCTCATTTACCAGGTATCCCGACATGGCTGGGTACCTAGCAGAACATCAGGTTGTAAGACCTCTCTGGGATCATACTCGCCAAACACCTCGCATGTGAACAAGCAAGTCCTTAGTTGGGTGCAAGTTGCAAATAGCTTGCAGTTAGCTCAGAGAATCTGTATATACTACAGATGATGTAATTTCATTGTGCAATATGTACTTGAGTGCTAAAATTATCGCATACATTTCTGCGGTATAAATGGACATGCTTGTTCTAGACTGTGTGAGCTCGTGTGTGAACCCGTAACCATGGCGGCGCGAAACCCCTGTGCTGTTTTTGAACCGTCAGTGTAAAAACTCTGTGTGCTTGCTGAAGCTTTCTCTAAGATGAAGGAAATCTTGTACAAAACAGCCTGTGAAGTGTCAGATTTCTTCAATTTTGTTAGTGACTTGTTAAAACTTGGAGGTGGTTGCCATGGAGGCAGCCTTTGATTAAATTCCATGACCTTGTAATCGTATTCAGCAAAGTTGGCATCGTTTAACGTCCTGAGAGATGCGCAATACAAAAAGGAAGTGATTGTGACGGTTTATTCCAAAAATATTGCTTGTATTGAGTGTCCTGCACACATTCGGGCGCACATACGCGTATGTGGCGCTAAGAAAAAAACTCCGTCTTGCGAGAGACAAGTGTTCGACTCAATATACAAACTCTCCACTGGAGATGTTCTGAATGCACCAAGGACTAAGCGTAGTCGCTTGGTGATCTATCGGATCGAGTATCTTCAAAGCAGTTGGTCGAGCCGACCCATAAACAGCGCATCAATAGTCCAATCTAGAAAAGGACAGTGGACATGGTATATGCTGTTCAGTACTCGCGATCTGCTCCCCATGACCAGATGTGAAAGTACCTTTAGAATGCTAAGGGAGTTAATGCACTTATCCTTGAGTTGTTTCATGTGAGGCAGAAATGTCAGTTTTTGTCAAAGATGAGCCCGAGAAATTTGTGCTCAGTGCAGTACATTAATTGGGTGGCTGCGCAACCTCAAAGCGGGCTCAGGAAAGCTCCACGACGCCTCGAAAAGTTGGCACAGACAGTCTTTTCAGGAGAAACTGAAAGCCATTTTCATTTGACCACTTCATTAACCTGTTGATTGCCAGCTGAGCCTGCGCTCGCATGCAGACACATTTCAAGAAGCTATAAGAAATCTGCACGTCATCAACGTACAAGGAGTACTTAATTGAAGGAGGAATTACTTTTGCTACTGAGTTCATTTTCACGATCGTTTCGAGTGCGTGACACTTAGAACTGACCCCTGTGGGGACACCATTCTACTGTACAAATGGTCAGGACAGTGTTGTTCCCACCTAGACTCTCAAAGGTTCTCCCTTCGAGGAAGTTCAAAATACAGCGCAGTATGCGACCGCGAAGTCCCATTGCATACAAGTCTCGAACAAAGCCGTACCGCCATGTGGTGTCATAGGCCTTGTTGCAGGTAAAAAAAATACGCTGACACAATGCCAACTTCTACAGAAGCCTCCCTAATTGTTGTTTCAGGGCGCAAAAGCTGGTCCCTTGTCGACCGTGCAGCACTAAAGCCACATTGGTATCGATCCAAGCAGTTATTATCCTCTAAAAAATATATGAGGCGGTTGTTGACCATGCGTTCAACAGTTTTTCCCAAACAACTTGTGAGCGCTATGGGCCTATAGCTAGATGGATCTGATGAATCATTTCCTGGCTTCAACAGCGGGATTATGGTCGCTACTTTCCAACCAGAAGGAAGTGATCCTTCTCGCCATACGCTGTTGAAGAAATCTAAAACACATTCTAACGAGGAATCGGATAGGTTTTCTAGCATGCTGTATGTCACACGATCTGGACCTGGTGCAGTAACCTTTCTGCGTGATAGGGCCCTAAGCAGTTCTGTCATTGTAAATAAGGAGTTGTAAGCGTACCCATTGCCAGATCCAGGGGGATGGTCTGCTTCTCTGACTGTTCCTTGATTTTAATGAAGTCAGCGCTATAATGTGAAGAGCTCGATATGCTCTGAAAGTATTCTCCAAGGGTGTCTGCCTGTTCTTGCACGTTTTGGCACACAACGCCATTTACTTGTAGTAGAGGAACAGAAAAACTAGCATAATCCCCTTTACTTTTCGGAGTCTGTCCCAAATTAACTTAAAGGTGTGTTGTTATTTAGGCTTGAGACAAAATCCTTCCACAACGCTGTTTTGGCTTGACGCCGTGTCCAACGGGCTTTAGCCCTAGCTTTTTTAAACCGGATTAGGTTTGTTGTGGTTGGATATTTGCGAAAGATACTCCATGCCCGATTTTGCTCCTTCCGCGTATCCTTGCAGTCGGTGTTCCACCAAGGCTTGGAGCGCTTTGGCAGGTTCCCAGACGTTTGGGGAAGGGATAGAACAGCTGCATTATGATCGCATCAGTCACCACACTGTTTGCTTCTTCAATATCCCCCTCTGAAGGGACAGAGATGACAAATCGACTGTTTTCTTAAAATTACTCCGATCCGCGTGGGAAAGGTGCCCTCGAGACGGTCGTGTTCCTAAGCTACTTGTTGGCCAAAGAAATCTAATTACAACTGGAATAATGGTCGCTACCGCGAGGGTTTGCTTGCACATCCCTATGGACATTATAATACAGAGAGGGGCTGCACAAAGAAATATTCTAGGGGTGAAAATGTCTGAGTGGCAGAATTTATGTACGTTGGGACCAGTGAGACCAGTGTTCAGAAGGCAGAGCTGCTTTGAAAGTAAAACCCTTTCAATTAGCTTGCCACGACTGTCGAGCCTTGAGCTACCCCACAGCGGATTATGGGCGTTAAGGTCCCCGAGAATCATGAAGGGCTGAGGAAGCTGATCACATAACTGTTCAAGCTCTGCTTGGTCTACGTTTTCTGCTGGCGGTAAGTACAGAGAGCAGACAGTAATTACCCGTTCGAGACATACTTGAGCGGCAACAGCCTCTAGGTTCGTCACCTAGGGGTACGGCCCTTGCAGGTACAGACTGCGGGACAACGACAGCCACACCTCCCGATGCGCGCGCACCCTAAACGATCCTATCTGAACACGGTGTATCTTTGAAAGGGGTTTATGCTTGTGGGTGTAAATTTGTCTCCTGCAAGCAAAAACAAACCGCCCTATGTTCCTCGAAGAGGCCTTTTATGTCATCGACATTTGCAATAAGACCCCGACAGTTCCAGTGAAGTATTGTTTGGCCCATAATATACGAAAGAAATATAAAAAAGATTAAGTCTAAATACCTCAAAGCAGAGGACTGTGCTTTCTTTTCCTACTTTTTTGCGCAGTTATTTTCTGTCGAGGGGATTTCTTCCTGACTTCTGCCAGTTCCTTGTCAGAGATGTCTGGGAGCGAACCACTCGCAGACAAACTCTTGACAGTCTTTTTCTGTGATTGTGAGCTCGTGCTGACGAATGAGGTTTCCGAGCTCGACTCATCGTCACAAGAACGTTTAGAAGAAGATTTTCTCCACGGAGGACGATGACAGTTGTGACACCACGGCTTCTGGTGGCGTCATGGATGTAGTTGGTAAGGCAGTGGGTGTGATGTCAGTTTGCGTTTTGGTGGATTGTACCTGTGTTTGTGTTGGGCGTGTTATCATTCTTGGATTCTCCTTAGCCTTGTCCTGCATAAGATTTGTTTCCCAACAAAAATGGTGATACCCTTTTTATTGCCTCAATGTAACTTATATTAAGTGCCACTTTAAGATGTAGAACCTTTTTTTCGGCTTTCCATTTCGGACAAGACCGAGAATAAGAGGGGTGGTTCTCAGAACAATTGACACAATGTTTGGCCCGATCACATTCCTTGGTTTCGTATCCCTCCTGCCCACAACGTGCGCAGCAAGGGCGGCCTGTACATGCGCCTGCAGCGTGTCCAAAGCAGTTGCACTTAAAGCAATGAAGAGGGTTGGGTTGGGTCTGACTGTTGCTACCTAGGTTGTAGGTTACCAACGCATGTTGTAGTGTTACCACCCATGTTGTCGTTTTGTTACTACCTGCACGTTGTGCTGTTACTACCTTGGCCTTATGGTGTTACTACCCTCAAGAGTAAACTTACAACCGAAAACTAGCCAATACACTGCTCAGGAATGTATGGACTCATAGTTTATTTTTAGAGAGGCAGTTACAATTCTTTTTGTGCTATGGCACCTAAAGTTGTGTGCTTGAGTTCAAAATGGTACTCAAGCACCCCTAACGTCCTTTTATTGTCTGTCTGGGGAGTATTGCACATCAGATACCCAATACACTTCTATCAATGCTATCACGCCGCTGACGATGTCGAGAACTTCATTTCGAAGTCTTCAAATGGGACCTTGATGCTTCCAGCTTCATGTATCTTCTCCCCATGGTACAGCAAGCACGGGTAGGCACCCTGCATTATATGAAAAAAAAATGCAGCGTCATAATAATGCAGTCCGAAATTGCAAGTAGCCGGAATAAGGACAAACCACAGCTGATACAGATAATGTGACAAGAAATGACTCGTCACGATACAACGGATATACTTAGAGTCTATAATGCGGAAAATACCATGCTCACCTCTAGTCGTGCGTTGCCGACTGCCCTCTTTGATGTCTGTCAGCTTCAGCGCATTCGACACGTCATCTTCCCCACGCTTTTCGGCGACAGTGACAACTTTGTTCCTACTCCCGTAAGCCACAGGACACTGCACACCACCACCTCGGAGAGTGTGACCCTCGTCACTCATTTCGGTGCTTCGGAAGTGCAATGCGGGGGACCTTATATAAATGATAAACGTCGAGAAAGTAAAACGGCAGCACTACACGTGGAGCGAAGTACTACAGCACTGTGGTACACAAACGGTAGCACTACACAAGAACGCGCAAACAGTAGAATAGCTTGGATTGGATCGTCCTTGAAACAGGATATTAACGTAGGCGATGCGCATGACTTGGAAGTAACGAATTGTAAGAGCAACAGCTTATTCAGTGACAAATTCGTAGACACACGCGCTCTCCCGAAATATACGAAAAAGTTTTGCGAGAAAGTCGTGCGATGACGCGAGCTTGCTTATCGACTGCGAGATCATGATGAAGCCGGGAATGATGTTGCCCGGTGTAAATTGCTGCAGCACTGGTAAGAAAGATGAGAAAGTCAGGTATCTGTCCTTTAAGTGATTGAAAATAACAATCTTTCTACAGTCTTTTGAATTTTAAATTAATGAATGTAAATATATACCTGTGCCTTTTAGCAAAATATTATTATAGTGCACGCTAAATAGCTTTTTCGTTCATCAAGATATATGTGTGCAAAGCTTGGTTGAAGTGACTTCCTTATCATCAAGGGGATCACTATGTTGTTTGTTTGTTGTATTGCAGCCATAATAGTAAAACGCAAACGTAATTTATCTTGTTCGATGTTACAAATATGAAAATTTCATTTCTCGTGTGGTGGTAAAATAAAGCAGAGACACAGCTGGTCTCCTTCCTTTGTGCATAAAAAGCACATGCGACCTTCATTTAGTCACATTTGTTTTTCACAAGTTGTGTCATAACTGCTATGAGGATTAAAATTTACGGCATGACTAATTAACAATCAAAGTCTAAGCTTCTTCATGAAATACTACACATAGGTTGTAGTCGTCACCGTTTTACTACGTCCACTAATGGCTGCAGCAGTTACTACTTGGAAGCACGCATAGGGTTGTAAAAAGCTAGTAACTGCAATACAAAGGTAGTACACAGTTGTGAAGGTTGTAAAAGGAGCAGTTTACTGCGTTTTTATCAACCTTATTTTTAAGAGTGTAGAGGCAAAATTGGTACGAAACAGGTCAGCAACAGCAACTTTATTTTGAAATGGAAAGTGGGGAGGTTCATCGCCAGAGGCGATACTCTACCCCATTGCTGGTGGGGATGTGGGGAATAAAATAATGAGCCCTCCACAATAACGATCGATGTCCGATGGTGTCCAGAAATGTCAAAAGAGCTTTGAGCGCAGATCGTTGCTGGGCTGGATTGGGCATGGGACCAAGCAATTTTGATAGGGAGAAGGGGCTAGTCCAGCTGATTAACAGACTCGGAGAGTACGGTTCGGGAAGGTTGGTAGTGGGGGCAATGAAGAAGGATGTGCTCCAGATCCTCAAGAGCACCACATTGACAGCAGGTGGAGAGTCTACTTGTCTCAAGCGGTCAGTTAACGATAACGATGAATGATGCTTTATTGCCAGCTTCCACAGAAAAAAACACAATCAGGGGGAAGCCAAAAAGAAGTACGAGGCTGCATGACAACGGTATTACTCCTTTAACATGATCGTCGCTACGGCATGCAGCAAATGTACAAAAATCAGCTATGTAGTGCGAAATATGGAACGCTATTTGACATAATAGACCTTTAAAACTAACACAACCATGACAGAATACTACAATGGCATTGTGTATAAAATAACAATAGATTGAACTGCTATCCCGAAATATGAAATTAAATAAACAACGATCTTAAGGAAGAAAAGGAGAGGTTACTGATGTATATCTCCTGGGTGTGAAAACTGTTCAAACCGTACGGAAGGGTGTAAGACAGAGACTGATGTCAGTGGTTAGTCCTAAACCTGGGTATTATCCATTTGTCACAGTGACGACTACGTTGTGACAAGTGTCGTAAAGTGAACACGGATAACAAATCATTATTATTTTGTCGTGTGGCAACTAGAAAGGACTTGAACATATGATAGTTGTACATACTGGTTATCTGCATTATCTTGAAAGTGGTAAACAAAGGCTGTGTGTGTGTATCGTAAGGAATATCGGCTATTATACGAACCGCCCGTTTCTGTAGGGTCAGTAAACTAGTTATCTCTCTCTTCCAGTACCCCAGACTAAAATGCAATAGCGAAAGACAGAAGAAATTAGTGAATTGTATACAAGTAATTTCACCCTCAAAGGCAAGACATGACGCAGACGGTTCAAAAGTCCTATCGACCTTGATATTTTTGCGTTTACATGGGACATGTGGCATTCCCAGGATAGGGCTTAGGGAAAATATACACCAAGTGTCTTAACGACCTTTACAGTATAAATCTGATCATGGCCCAAATATACATCAACATAATCATATATATCATCATATTATACCATCAATCATATATATCATCATAATCATATCATCAATCATATAAATGCATCAATATAATCATTTGAACGAAGTGAATGAAATAATAATAATAATATTATGACGTATTATTATTACTATTAATTCAATAACGCGTGTTCTGGACAACCTGTACATGAGGTGCTCTTGTAGGGGTACATCACCTCTCGCAGTTCACTGGAAAAATCCTTCTAGAAAAAGAGCATATCGGTACTCGTATGATCTGTTTGTGCTACCGAGGGGTGATATCGACCATTTTCAAAGGGCATCTTAAAATAATATTTAAAAAAGCTTACTCCCAGCAGAGTGCACCGTCAGATTGACATCAGGTGCATCTTTCAAAAGTGATACTGCAGGTACATTTAAGAACCTTCATAACATCAAAGTACATGACTAATATAACGATACATTTCTGAAGTACTGGTTCCCTGCAATAAAACTAAATAATGTGTTAATACAGCAGAAAATCTAGTAACTGAAGTGGTGGTTTTTCCCTCCCGCCTCCACCACCACCGCCACCACCACCACCACCAATTTGTATGTGAAAATCACACACAAATAATTGGTCCCCGGGGTAAGACATGCGACCACGCATCATGCAAACACATCTTACATAAGATGAGCAATACCGCAGAGAGTGACAGTAGTGACATACTGCGCTCAAGCGGAACCCACTTATACACAACCCTATGCCGGGGCCATGATGGGCCTTCTCGCACCCCGAAAGATTTGCAGTTAGAGGCTCCTATCATGCACACCAAAAGCATAATGATAAGTACTTTCGGGGTCATTATGCTGGTACCAAAACGGTTGTGTGGTGATCGCAAGATACCGCAAAAGCGTCGTTCTTTATCATCGTCTATGGTGAAACGACAGTTCACTAAATCACGGAACGGTGGTGCCTCGTCAGTTTTTCATATTTATTTTTCGATTCGCACGATATGTTTCTCTCGGTAGATGGCTCCTTGCCCTAAAGAGGTTATTGTCTGCAATTGAGCTCATTGTAGTGATATGACATGAGAAGGGAGCCAAAATAAACTCTGTCTAATCAGAACATGAGTAACTAAACAAATGCACTGATTGATTGATTGGGGCTTTTGGCGAAAAAGTGACAAAAGCCATAGAACGCCAAAAACAGTGGGCATATCGATAAATCAATATGAGAGTAAAATTAAATTTAATGCTATGAATTTTGAGGTCACGCAAGCATTATCGACTCAACATTACAAAATCCTCTCCCTCTGCAGAAGTCCTTTAAAGGGTACCACACGAGTTAAACAAAAAAGAAAAAGAACAGAAAAAGGCTCAAACCCCGACCCGGGCCCGGCGCTCCTGGAGTTAACCTGATCCACATCGACTAATGCCAGGTTCGCGTTCGGTGGGCGAACTGAACCTTACTATAGCTTGTACTAGCCTGATCAAAACCTATGTGTTTTGGGATCCAGGAAATTCCCGTTTTGTTCAGGCAGGATAATGGCTGATCCATCCCGGAACCTACTGGAAGAGGCCGACCTCGGATTTCTCTTGATCAGGCCTGATTGAAACAAGGTTCGGGCTGATCAAGTTTGGGCACACGGGAAAGTAAAAGTAACATAATGACATTAAGAACAAAACATTGTGAATCCTGTAAAATGAAATACTAATAAGTACAAAATTTACAACTTATCAGTGAAGCGAATGTCCTGGAGGAAGTTAAAAACAGTCTTGAACTGAGCGAGTGGCTCATCACCCAGAAAGAGGGCTTGGTGAGGGGGTATGAAGTGCTTCTAAATCCTGCTAAAATAACACTGACATTGGCTTTCAAAAACAGGACATGTGATGAGAACATGGACAACAGAGGGCTGCTCACCACAGTGTGTGCACTTAAGAGGCTCACCTCCTCCAAGTAATAACCTGTGAGCGACATAGGTCTGCCCTATTCTCAGTCTGCATCGCAGGATCTCCTGCATTCCGCTTTTTAAGAGGATACCCGTGCCATTCAATGTTCCTTTCGACAAGGTGGAGCTTATTGTTTTCCTGTGTATAGCAAAACTCCTGCCGCTCGGAGTTCACACAGTTTCGCAGGAGCCGAATCAGGTCCTGGGCAGGAATATCAAACGGTGTGATGTCGTTGTCCATTGCTTTGGCTGCTGCGCTGTCAGCACACTTGTTTCCCGATATCCCGTCGTGGCTGGTTATCCAGCAGAATATCAACCTGTATGTTTGTTGATGATTTGTGATGCGAGCTACCGCGCCCTGTGAGGAAGGGAGTTTTTTTTTTTTTTATGTGGCCTGCATATTACCTGCATAGCCCCGAAGAATATGTGTAGATAACTGATGAGACGATGTTGTGCTGTAAAATGTAATTCAGTGTCACAATTATTCCGTAAACCTCAGCACTAAAAATGGATATGTACCAGTTCAATGCCCTGGGGCATCTCAAAGTCACCATGACACTCGATACACCTGTGTTGGTTTTGGATCCATATGTATAGAAACCTGTGTGCTCTCCCAAACTTTATCTCAGATGTTCGAACTCCTGTTGCAATACGGCCGTGTTGGTATCATTTTTCTCGTATCTTGCTAAGGAACTGCTAGACCTTGGGGGTGGTGTCCATGGAGGTAAAAGTCTAGTACCTTCTGATACCTGACAGTTGAAATCACAAAAATGGTACTGTTGAACCTGTTGTGAGATACGCATACCAAGAGGAGGAACAACTGAAGGCTTGTTCAAGAAAAGCTGTTGAAAACGTGTGCCCCAACACTCGAACGAGCAGCGTGTAGTGGGTAACTTCTCACCCTGAGTGCATAAAGTATCGAAAGACAGGCGTGTCGTCTTTTGAAGACCACTCATTGCTTTCAACATATCAGCTTTTATCTGGCGAGGTGCAGAAAGCACCAAGCACCAGCCATAGTCCTTGATCATGTACAGGGTTTATGCGTTTATAGACAGAACGACGTGCTGACGCATAAACTATACCCACGAAATCCAGTCTAGACCAAACCACAAAGGTACACGCCCGGTGTAAAGTCTTGATCTGCTCCCCAAGACCAGTGAGATAAAACTTTTCACATATTTAATGATTTGGTGCATTTTACCTTCATGTTGTTGATGCGAGATTGGAACGTGAACTTCTTGTCGAAAGTAAGCCCCAAAAGTTTGTGTTCCGATTGCACAATAAGAGGTTGGCCATTTGTATTCAGAGATTGCTCCGGAAACAGCCCTCTTACCTGTGAAAAGGCACACAAACCGTTTCATCTGGTGAAAACTTAAAGCCATTCTCCACCGATCACCTAGTCAGTCTATTGATTGCAAGCTGCAGCTGTCTCTCGCACATGGCAGGATTGGACGATGAACAGGATATGTGCACATCATCCACATCGACTGAATATGTGAGCGACGGTGGTAGTGATTATGTCACGGAATTCGTCTTAAGAATGAACAGGGTAACACTCAGTACAGGTCCCTGAGGAACACCATTTCCTGTATGTAAGGACGCCAGAAGGTAGTTCCCAGTCGCACTCTAAACACTCTTACCCGAAGCAAACCTAGAATACATTTGAAAAGCGGACCACGTATTCCGCAAGAGTGAAGGTCTCGTTAGATGCCCTACCGCCATGCCGAGTCATTCTGAAGGTCGAAGAATACGGACACGCACTGCTGTCTTCGTACGAAGGCTTCATGGATGGTGGTTTCTAAGCGGACAAGATGATCGGAATTGACTTCCCGTATTCACTTCAGTTCTAGCTCGACTTTCAGTTGTCAACCCGGTCTACAATGACTTCTACTCAGTGCTTCGTCTGTGTTGTCTCTTTGTGTCCCCTGCACCGGGGTTTTATCGCTTTTAAATGACTTCTAGTTGTCTATTTCCCATCTGTAAATGACTTTCAGTATCCACTTCCGGTAAAACTCGACTTCCGGTTATCCACTTCCCGTATGTGCTTCACTCCCGGGTGTACACTGACGGTCTAAACCCGACCTCCGGTTGTCCATTATCCGTCCATACTTGACTTGCGGTTGTCTATTTCAGGCGTAATCGGACTTCTGGTTGTCTCCTGCCTGTCTATAATTGACTCTCAGGTATCCACTTCTAGTCCAAGCTGACTTACGGTTGTCCAATTCAACTCTAACCCTATTTCCTGTTGTCAAGTTCAGGCCTAACCTTGCTTCCGGTTGTCCACTTCCCGTCTGTACTTGACTTTTGGTTGTCCGTGTAAACCCGACTTCCGGTTATCCACTCCTGGTCTAACCTAGCCTGCAGTTGTCTACATCCCATCTAGCTGGACTTCCGGTGTTCCACTTCCTGTCTATACATGACTTGTGGTTGTCCATCTAAACCCGAGTTCCGGGTGTTCAATGCCGCAAACCCGACTTCCGGTTATCTACTCCCGGTCTAACCCAGCATGCAGTTGTCTACATCCCATCGAGCTGGACTACCGGTGTTCCACTTCCTGTCTATACTTGACTTGTGGTTGTCCATCTAAGCCCGACTTCCGGGTGTCCAATGCCGCAAACCCGACTTCCGGTTATCTACTCTAGGTCTAACCTAGCCTGCAGGTGTCTACATCCCATCTAGCTGGACTTCCGGTGTTCCACTTCCTGTCTATACTTGACTTGTGTTGGTCCATCTAAACCCGACTTCCGGGTGTCCAATGCCGCAAACCCGAATTCCGGTTATCTACTCCGGGTTAACCCAGCACGCACTTGTCTACATCCCATCTAGCTGGACTTCCGGTGTTCCACTTCCTGTCTATACCTGACTTGTGGTGGTCCATCTAAACCCGACTTCCGGATGTCCAATGCCTAAAACCCGACTTCCGGTTATCCACTCCCGGTCTAACCTAGCCTGCAGTTGTCTACATCCCATCTAGCTGGACTTCCGGTGTTCCACTTCCTGTCTATACTTGACTTGTGGTTGTCCATCTAAGCCCGGCTTCCGGGTGTTTCGTCAGCTCATTCATATCCCATCTGTATGACGCTATAGCACACTTTGAACAAATTCTGCATTCAACCGTTCTGCCCGCTTCTACAGATTAATTGCGGTCGCTGCTTCATAACAGTTTTGTCAACATTTATGATTGTTTTCACATACCTGAAGTCATCTGCAAAGTGAAGAAATCTCATCATTTCAAGGACATACCCTCTCCTATAGCATGTTCAGAATCTGCTGGCATGTGTTTTCTGTAGATCTTATAGCATCAGCTGACCATATTGGCTCAGATCATGTCAGAATGCGACATAACAGCTTTTCGAAACAATTTATTATGATCTCCACCACACAGAACTCTTCAACCTTCAACATTCGTCAACCACAACAGAAAAAAAAGCCCACACTCTATTTTTCAGTGGAAATAGGTGTTTTTGCTGCATTAACAGAAGGTGGCTCAAATTAATTGTACCTCCTTGTGGCCTGGGTGGAGCATGCCTCACTGTGCTTTATGTCCAGTAATTTCTTCTTCAACCGTATCTCTTTGGCAGTGAGCCACAACGTATGCAGTTTCAAGATTTCTTTCACCCGGAAGAACAGCTTACAGCTCTGCAGGCATCATAATATCTGCACATAATAGGGGGCTGCAATCTAGCCCTATAGGTGCCAACGTTTTAAATGGTACTGCGAACACAGTCATAGTACCCTATATCACGACACAAAGCAATTCTGTCAAAGTTATGCTTGTGGAGGCAAAGCCACGCTTGCCAAAGCCAAAGAGGCAAAGTGATGCTTATGGAAGGTTTTATTATGCCCTGCTGCTCAGTGTATGGCTTCTGTTTTTAGCTGGAACAAACAAATAAAAAAAATCTGAGGAAAGAAATATGCCACCTTCAGTTGTCATCGACCAAGCAAACTAAGTCAATAATGGTGGTTGTTATTCACTCTGCTATGTGATTGTGTTCATGTTAATTCACCTGTTCGGTACCGTGGTACCACCTAGCTTCCTTGTAGCGTAACATATATGTGACCACACAGCTGGTCATAGCTGACCACGCATAGCTGGTCAAAAAGAAAATGTGGGCCATACATCACATAAAACACAAATACCAGTATATTCTCAACAAGCGCTGGTTAATTTCTAGTAGGTGCGGTGCATATAGCGTTTCCATGGACTGATTTTTTTATTCTTAGAGAAATCATATTTTTGCAGTTATAAGGGATGACAACATGTTCTACATCCGAAGTGGATGTACTAATTAGGTCTCGTTTAATTATTGGAAATAGAAGGTCGGTGCAAATGCAACGTCGGTTTCCCTATGTGCCGCTGTAGTTTTCAAAAGTATGCTCGTGACGATTTAGTGCGAGGTCATGGCCCCGAAATAATGGTTGTGTGAGAGTAAGTCTCGGAGCGTTCTTTTTGCCTTTTCACTTGAACGTGAGGAAGAAACAACGCTGCAGAACTCCAAGCAGCACATTTAATGTAATGTCGTGCGGGATGCAAGTTTTACAGCGATTTCATATTTCATCACAATATTTATAAGCTGTAAAAATAAGTGCAAGGGTACCATACAATGAAGTAGCTGGTACCGTAAATTTTAGATCTCTTCTTGGCGTGGGTGCTTAGCATAAAGAGTGACCTGCTAATAAACGTACTTGGGGATTTCTGAATGTGAAGATCACAGGAGAGAAAGGAAGGCAAACAAATACAACAGAGGGTGCCATTCATTTCTCACACTTCTGATTTCAGTTACTTATTGGCTCGATTTTCTTCAGTTCCGACTTTTGATAACCAGAATTTGCACTGTATATCCACGTGAATAAAAAAATGCAAGAATTTCTCTGAGAAAATTTCACGTATTTAAGAAAATGACATTCTTAGGTTCCAGAGTATTCAAAGACCAGTGAAAACAAAGTGCATGAAGTATTATGTCTACATGCATCTTTTGCAGTTTTTGCATGGCAAATCGTTGTCTAGGAAGGTGCGCGAATCAATGTGGATGTTCCTGAAATTAGAATGTTATTTCGTTACACTTTGAGACTACCGTATGCTGGTTACAAAAAATTAGGGCACCTCTGCTGACTCAAGTTCTTCATCCGAGAGAAAATAGTTTTTTCTTGCAAACAAACAAACGATTTCTTCACATTCATATGCAGCTTATTTGCAGAAATGCATTTCGAGAGTCTGTCCAGTACCTTTTCCCCGAGTTTATCAGAACGTAGGCTCACAAGGATAACCACAGGCAGGTTCCGATTTCACGATTCAACGGTTCTGAGGCTGGAACACACACAACACAATCAAACACAATAACAGACGGACAAACACAACACATCCACACGGTATCGGAATCAGGCTTTTTCGTCGATCGTCACTTTTCAACTCTACGACTTCACAACCAAGGCAGCTGCAGGAGAATGGCGATGTTCGCGACAATGTTCATAATAATGCAGCTTTCCACCATAGCTGGAACCAACACCGGGAACTCATTTGGTGACACGACACGAATTCAGAGTTCGACATACTCAAATTTGGCAGGCGAGCAGCAGAACAAATCACTAACTGCAGTGTCAACATAATCCTGATATTCAGTGGTTTCTCCTTCTGTACGCATGTCTGAAAGAGGGCAGTTCTTTCGGCGGGAAAACGTTGAATCTCCTTGTGCTCCTATCGGATGTGACTTTTTCCGAATTTGAAGAAGATTGCTCCCAACACATTCTTCAAACTTCGAGTGGCATGATTCGCGAACTCCCCTTCGGAAGCCCCCCCCCCCTTTTTTTTTGTGCCTGGAATCAGCCACATAGAGAATCATCCAATCAAAAATACATAATACGGGATTGCATAATGTTGCATAATGGCTCCTGGGCAGCAAAAAGAAAAGAATGCCCTGACTGGTAATCCAAAAAATGTGTGTTCGAATCCTACAGCTTGCCATCGTTTTCAGTGACTTCCTTCTTTCATCATGAATTTCTTAGGCACTTGAGGCTTTGTATGTGTTTGCCCCTTCTATGAACCAGCCCCTTCTATGTATTCTGTGTTCCAGCCTCAGAACATCAATTGCCATCATACACAGTCCAACTGAAGATGACTTGGGATGACAAAATTTGCCAAAAATTGAATATTACAAGCTTTTAATGCTTTTTAAAGTTAAAAATAAAAGTTTTAACATTACATTTTGATGCTTCATCCTTTGCATATGAACTCCCAAAAGACAAATGGTGTATAGCCCTTCTATTGAACATATGGACGTCTACAGACAATCACGGTGTAAATTGGTTTTCTGAGGCCGGAACACCGAAGCTGCCAGCAGGCCCCGCAGCTGTCTAACCTTTCAGTGACTTCCTACTTTCTTCGTCTATAGCCAACCTGCACCAAATAGCTAAAGAGAAGAAAAGGAAACTGAAAAATGAAAAAAAAAAAATGTCGTGTAAATGGAGTCAACACGAACTCCACTTCTCGTCTATATCCTGCATGGGCCCTTTTCATAGAAAGTGTATTGAACGACAATTTTTTTCCTTAAGGGATAGGCCAGCCCATTTTTCCTCGTCGCCATGCCAGAAAGAACACAGTCGGGATCAGGAAGAAATAGAACAAAAATAATTTTTACAAGAAAAGAGACGTCTAGTCACCCTATTCAAATGTGTCTCAAATTAAGACTTCTCTGTGACTGCTTCTATTATGTATGTTCGCCCGTGTTTGCAACGAGAAGGTCACCGGCATACGAAACGTCACAAGCGAGTTATTGTCCTTCTTGCCCCATCGGCACAGGTGGAGATGGGCCATGAGCTCACATCAGATGAGAAGGGGACCCAGAAGTATTTCTCTGGCCTTCTTCGAAAAACTTGGAAGGAAAATCCAACCTGATCTCTCAGTTCTGTATTAAGCGCGCACGACTTTTCAGTGTGTCTTTGCCGTGTTACACTTTTACAGCTGCGAGCTCGGAGGCCGTATAGAGCACAGCTCGGATGGAGACGTCGTGTTGAGGGAAGTGTCCTCCACAAGTAAAACAACGAAGCCATGTGCTTGAAGCGAGGTATAGAACGACAGGTGTACCTCACAAAACCAGGTATCGCATAGGATGTGGGATGTTAGGATACTGTATGAAGGGATAGGACACTGTACGGTGTTTTCCGAAGGCGTTGTTTCAGATCGTGCAACTTTTCCTCTGCAAAATTCCGTAGCAGATATTATGATTGTGGTGCATTGTGAATAAAATGCCTATGAATAACACTAAATAGTTGGCACACTATAGTCTTAGTTGCTCATGTGCCATAGAAATCCAATCATAATTATCATTATTATTATGATTGTCGGCACGCGCGCGTGTGGAACATTGCATACGCTGACTGAATAGTACAGTACACCTGTTCTGGCAGTTCTTTTCAAATGAAGCAAGTCATCCTCGCTCTCGTATCGCTCTGCTTCTTCGGTGAGTTCTATGAAAGCTTTTCAATGTCCATAATTTTTTAATGTACTGGTGTTGCATCTTCACCTACATCTGCAGTCGCGAAATGTTCCTCTTACATAGAAGGGTTCCTCCTGTGTGAGTTTGCCCCCTCATGAGATGAAAATAACGCGTTTACTTCCTGATGATTAAGTCTGCATTCCATGTACCAAGTGGCGCTATTGTGCAGAAACCCTGTGTTGTGTGAATTCTTAGCGTGTAACAAGTGCATCCGGGCAAAGTGAATCTGCGTAGATTGTTAGTATACAACCGTTTCATGTACGTCTGTGTAGCACCATATGGTTCAATTGACAGCCTTGCTAAGCCTAATGGATGTTGAAGCTACCACCCTGTTAAAGGTATAAAAGCGTGAGTGGGTAAGACTACGCTAGGTTCTTGAATTTCATCGGGCGGGGGCGCTTTGCGGTTTTTGCATCAGTTAATGCGCCCGATCGTCGTTACCTCCTGAGTAAGATTTGCAGATCGTCTTGAAGAAAGCCCCAATAAGCCCACAGTGGACGTTCATTGAGTCCTCATCTCCATTGTTATTTCGTCTTCTTTCAGTTCAAAGTATACGTTTCCTTGCCCACCAAGTGTTGGCTGAAGGTAGAATTTACGTTGCCTAATGTTGAGCAAAGTTGAATGTATAATTATAACACCGAATCAACGTTGTTTCAACTGTTTCTAGTCAATCAATAAGTAGCAAATATTTACGTTGATTGTGCAATCTACGTTCAACACATTCTCAACGTTTGACAAAAGACTGGACTAAGTTACTGGATAATTTCAGGCTGTGCTTGCAGACCTCTTGAATGTCTCAAACCAAAAGCTTAGGAAACCTTTATCCGTTTGTTTACAAATCAAGCGTGCTACCATTCCAGCTTGAATTGTAAACACGTACCTCACGTGCAGCCATGTAGCATCTGCTTCGGAGATTGACTATTAGAGACCGTGAACGAGTGGGGCGAACTAAAAAAGTAAAGACAGAAAAAAGAAGGCGCCTCAGCATTGGCGAGGCACATAACGTTGCCAACGATGCAGCCGAGGAGAACGGGGTTTCTCACCCACGTGATTGCAAAGCTGTTTTGCGCTTCAGGATTACACCCGCACATGTTGTGTGAATGTGTGTCATAGGGTTTTAATAGTAATTTCTAGAGATGGGACAACCGAATCCTTGAGACCTTAGCAGTGATTTGTGATTCGGAAATCCGATTACGACTGCCCAAAACTGCGAATCGAGTTTTTTGAATCCACAAACAGCGTTTGTTTGTTTGTTTGTTTGTTAAATTTCGCGCCTCCGGAGTCCACCGAAAGCCTGATTGGCCGGCGGGTGAGCCAAGCCCTTGCAGAATGAGACAACAGACGGACAGCTTCTGCGTTTTCATTGTACATGAATCGCCTCATAAGCAACTACATGAGGCTGTTATGCGTCTCATTCAGAGTCTGAGTCAGAGCCACAATCTGCATTCTGTATGGCTGGGATACATGCGCACGGTCCGTGTCACAAAATTCAGCACAAAATTCGACATGGAAGCACAAACACACAACAAAAAAACGCAATGTTATTTTTAATGAACATGATGGGAATTGATGTTATGAGGCCTGAACACATAGAAAGGACAAATACGCGCAAAGCATCAAGTGCCTGAGAAATCAATGATGAAAGAAGGAAATCACTGAAAAGGAATTCGGGTTCGAGTCCTACAGCTGGCTAACCTTTTCAGTGACTTCCTTCTCTTATCGTTCTTTGTAATTGTTTATAGGTCTAGCGCGAAGGTCGTTTATAGATTTCAGGTCGTTTAGATTTACAGCCCATTCACATATCACTCTTTGCGTAACATGAACGCAACGGTTCCAAAAGTGCGTTAAACTAATCCAATCTGATTTAAGAAGTCAATACCATTCAATCCTGATTGTTCAAAATGTACTAGAGGGCAATGCAGTGGACTTGCTACTTTTCCACAATATGAAAGGTAAACGAACCTTAGACAATTAAAGCATTCTGGGCATGGCACTGCATCTCTACTGCTGATGAGTGTGCGCAACACGAGAAGCAAAAAAAAAAAAAAATGTAGGCAAATGCAGAGTACTGCTTTCTATTTCGAAGCGTACGAATATACCCGGTTACAATATTTCCAGACTTCATTGCGCCACAGTGCGAGAAAGAAAACATGGCGCAGATATTTTCTGAAGCTGACGCTGAATGTAATGCAAGATACAGACAGCAATACGGACTCACTACAGATTTGGTTCCCGCTACGACAAGATGCTGGTAAGTGTTGTCTCCCATTGAAACAAGGGCTCCGAAGCAGCCTCGTGCGTTTTACCGTGGGAGCTGTTATTTTTCAGAGCTATACTGCTAATCGCTTGATCCGCTCTGCAGTGCGCAAAACTACCGTGAAACGGATGAGGGCGAAACGGCTTGGCCGCGGCGAAGAGCAATACAAGCAAGTCCCCGAAGGCACTGTTGCAATACGGCCACGTACCCACATGCGCCAAAAGCACACGGTAGCGCGTATGCGGAGTGGGAAATTCTTGCCGCAGTGCGGAAGAAGCCGCCTCCGCGTCCCGCTTTTCCTCGACCACGTGGTTTCTAGCGGCATGCCGCGCATCATCGCCCAGTCAGGTGGTCAACAGAGATTGTACCACGCTGTTTTCTTTCGGTCACCCACGCAGTCTGCAGTACGTTGACAGTGTCGTCAGCGTCGAGTACCCACATCGTCTTGAGTACCCACATGCGGTAGAGGTGTGCGCAACCGCTTGCCGCGAGTTTGCATTCCGTCCCATCTATACTGACTCCGCTCGCGGCTCTCCACAGCGAGAGCTTACGCTTCTGAGACCGTCGACAAACTGGCGAACGACAGCGAAGTCTAGCTATTGTTTGTAGTGAACGTTTTCCGTTCCTACATCTGAACATTTGCGAAATCAACATCCCAGACGCAAGAAACGCAGGCTTCGGGTTCACTCGTTGTGGCGGTAGCGCATTCTTTTCTTGTGAACAATACTGAGATAACTAAAATATTAGATTCCGAGCGATATAAAAGACTGAAAGCAAAACATTCCGCGACAACGTGACAACAGAGCAAGGCTTTGGATAAGCTGGTGCTCTGGCGCCTGGCTATATCGAATTATCGAAAAGTATTCACTATTCGTGCGTTTTCATATAAAATGTGCCGTCACGCCGAAAGCGTGCGATTTTATGCATATTCATGTTATAAGCATAGTACCCTTTAAATAGGCTTCAAACCTGGACGAAAATTTTGTTCCATCGTCCACGTACGGAAGCAAATACAAGGCATCATTGGATTATAATGAAAAAACTACGCCATCTAGAATCATACGGTCAACGGCACTTGTTCTTACTTGTTTTTGCCACCTTCCTAATGTGAATGTCATGCATCGTAAGTCTAATTATGTAAACATTTGCGAACAGAACTCGGAATATTGCCAAGTAAAGGTCCGTGTCTTACCCCACCAATATGAAGAACGTGCCGAATTCACTCAAATTTGTGATAATTGACAGCGATATTCACGAACTATCCCTTCGAAAAAAAGAAGAAAAATCTAAGCACCCGACCATAACGCACTACGACTTCTTGAGCGCAATCGCTGTCAGTCCGACCAAAGGAGGTTCCAAATCCAACCCACTCGGGCATCGCAGAAAGAGATGACAAATACATGGCTTATCGCGTCCTGCTTCCGCTGAGATCAGATTTTCCCTCTCCCAATTCCATGCATCATTATTTTTGTAACGTAATGCAAAGTGGATCAGTTAGAATAATTTGAATTGAATTAGCACATCAAGCAGCTCTCCCGCGTCTCTAAAATAATGCTTTTCTGTATGTATAAAGGCTGGATCGCGCATGGGAGAGGTGCTCGGGGAGGGGGGAGAGAGGCGTGCATTCGGACCGCCATGTTGGGAGGCCCTAAAGCGCAGTGTGTGCCCATAGAAAACAACGGGAGGCAACGGAGATTGTTAATATTTATTGCGATGCCGGGGTTGATCGTTGTTTGTCATCGCACAATTTTGTAAGGTGCCAGTATACTGATTTATCCTACCAGTGTTTCACGGGTGTCCTGCCGTTCGATTCTTAATTACGTTATGTTTTGCATTCTGAAACTAGACCGTCACTGCAGTGCAGCGCTGGGGATTGTACGACAGCTCGTTTCCCAGCCAATATTTCAACAAGAAACGATGTGAGATTAACAACCATGTATGTAATATCAAGTGCTGCGTTCTGGACAAAAATTGTACCACAAAGAACAGTCTGGGAAAAGATATACTCGTATGGCAGAAAGAGATCGCTCTGTAGAATCACAGCCGTTGTTTTAGCCGTGGATGGGTTTAGTATGGTTTATATCAAGCATCGCCGCAGAAAGTGTGTTTTAGTGAACGACAGCGGTGCTTTGCCTCACAAATATAGACACACCGAAGTAGCCCAAATAATTACTTCGCGCAATTAAATCACGCTCGTTAGGACAGTTCATCAGGTAGTGATGTAAGCTTAATCAATTAAGTTACTTAAAAGTGGTAACACCTCCATGAGACACAGGACTTATCTCTTTTTGAAGTACAGCCCTTCTATGTTTGTTTGTTTCTTCCTTCATTTGTTCCGATTATATGCAGGCGCGGTTGTGCCAAACTGAATGTCCTTCTCGAGTACTCACATGATTTTGTTGAATACAACTGCAAATTGAGCAAAGCTGCTTAGGGACGGGGTCTGTTATCCAGTGCTGACTATGTCATGCTTATGTGGAGCACGTTAAAAAAATGCAGCTGCACATCTGGAACTCCAATCAGTATCATCTAAAAGGGAGCGTCGTAGCACATTTGTGAGACCAGACACACTTTCTGAAGATCTTCTATGGCACCGTCCGCAGTTTGCAAAATTTTGTTCAGCATCGAAGCCTCTCATAGGAACCACTTTGCATTAACTGTGACTCCCATCTTACATTTTGATGTGCAAGGGCCCTACACTTGCACTACACACGTATGGTCTGCAAATTGCAACAGGACGATTTGGAGCTTGAAACAGTAGTGATTTTGTCATTTTGTCTGTGAAACGTAAACAAAAGTCTAACACGATATGCTTTTGTAAAGATCACTGATGATGAGTTACGAGTATACAAGTTCAAGTTTATTCAACATTTTATATCATTCATTATATTATTCAACATTTTATATCAAGTTTATACAACAACAACTTTATTCAAGTTCAACATTTATTTCTTGCACTTGTGTTTCAAGATACAATGAACGTGCCGGGAGGTCGCAAAAGACAACATTTATTGTTTTGTGACCTTGCTACAATGACAATATATATTTTAGGAATGTCAATGGACAGGTACACTCTCTAAATTTGTAGCAATCAATTTTAGATTGGAATGAGCAATTAATAGCTACTTCCCTCATGATATTTTCTCATATATGCTGAATTTTAAATTTAATGTTATCAAGTATGTGATAATATAATAATATATATAATAATAATAATAATATATAAGAGTATAATATGTGATAAATGAATGAATTATAAAATTCTCAAGAAATAATTTTCTTCTGATAGCATATATGTGCATGCCTATTAACTGAAACAATTATCACAGTTCCCTGACAAGTTTTAATTTCTGAGAGGACTGTAGAGGCGGCTTAGATCTACAATAGTTAATACAAGGTATTATATACTGTGAATACATTTAAAAATCCCATGTGACACACATGCTTTTACTTTCTGGAGGTGCTGTGGTAATCAAAGTTCGTGGGCACTACGCAGGTTCTGCACCCATTTCTTCAGTATGTCGAGGCAGCTGTGAAGCAACCTGTATTGATGATGATTATTACAATTTTTATGGTGCACCGGCAACAAAGGTCATAATGCATCAGAACATTGGTTTGGATGCAACTAGTTAAAAATGAATATGTTGTTTAAGAAATGCATTGGACAAATGTTAAAACATCAGTTCAAAACAGGGTTTACAATCCCTGTATCTTCTAAAAATTGAAAATATTAAAAACTATTCTAATAAGAATATGGGTAAGTCTTCTAAAAATAATTATAATTATTATATTGCTGGGTGAAGGAGCCTAAGGTGTATAAGGTGTGTTTCTGACGTGAACATTTCTGACGTGATAAGAAAATGTACAAAATTGAGAGAGGCTAACCACAGTGCGTGCACCGAGGTGGTTCCTTCCTGTAAACAGGAAACCCGTGGATGAGGAACATAATACTTACCTGTACACTCAGTCGCATTACACTTCATAGACGATTCTCTGGGTAGCCCCATGAGGAAATCTGTATTGAGAGACCACTTTTGCCTTAAAAACTGCTACAAATAGCACGACACGCTACAAATTATTGTTATCGCAACAACCAGACGATATAGCTCAGACACAAAGGCGGTATTCAAGTCGTGCCACACCACCGTTACGTAGGATTCTTTGTCACAAATCAAACCAAGGCACAAAACAATACCAATACATGAAAAAGGGTGACAATCTTGGTCTCATTATAACGTATTACCGAATCTGTGCGCGAAAGTAATTCAAAGAAATGAATGTGCACTTGCTTCCGTAGAGAGCACCGTGTACCATGCTAGCAATGCATGCAGAAGAGCGCTCGAGTGTTCGCACATATATTGGTGGCAACACTACCAGTGTAGTGTCACACGTTCTCTCAAGCGTATTATGAACTCAAAATGTATTTGCCGCCGGGTAAAATACAAGTGTGTTCGATAAAACCCCGAAAGAGCGATGAAACAACCTGCGGCCAGTGCTCGTTTTGGGCAAAAAAAACTTCATAATTTTGTGAACTAAATATACAGAATGGACACCTATTTATTCCTTGATAACAATGACTCACTTGTATAAATTTAGGCCCTGTATCCTTGCCAGTACGGTTGGTACGACCGTAATTGCAACAAGTTGCCATAATCGCTGCGGCGGCTGTTGTGGGTACAGTGAGATGGCGGCTGGTTTCTTCACGCTCGCGATCCCTATCCGCGATCCAGCCTTTTACAATCGACATCAGTGGCGTTTCTAGAACAATCGTCGTCTTCTGATCTTTGTTCTTTATCCTCCCTTTTTTTTTTAAATATACCACAAGAAGCTGTACAGCGCGATGCCCCTTGTTAGGCCTCTTGTCCATTTAACAGTGTTAAAATACTGATGTTAAATCAGGTCTGCATAATGTATTTGGTTGGTACATCTTCATTACTTTTCATCGTACCGATGTGCAGTGTGAATAAGTACTGGGGTTTTACATGTGTTTGCATTGAGGTGCATTGGTGAAACACGTTGCAGTTGTGTTGTATGCGTACTGTGTATTTCTTACCCGAAAGATTTATGGCTCCGCGGCACTACAACCGTCAGCAAATAACTGAATTCGTTTTTATGCTATCTTTTCCAGCATGTTGGAGTACGGCAAGGACTGCGTTCCCTTACGACTCAGAGAAAAACGATGCGATCAACAGATCTTCACACATTTTAAGGAAATAAGGAGCAAGCAAATAGTGGCGGAATGTGCATCATTGAACTTGAACTGTGAGTACATCGGTAGCCAGATTGCTGGGCGCATAATGTGACCTTCATATACCGCCTTCATGATGTCGGCGATGAAGATATCCACATTTTAGAATCAGTGTCACTTAACACCAGCACTCTACTTCATGAGAAAAAAGAAAAGAAAGATATTCAACTGAATTTTGAACAAGGGACCTTAGGATCTGCGATTGAATAGAAAAAAAACTCGATAAGCCTTAAAGGAGGTACGAATTCCTATCTGCAGCTATTTAGTTACGGGTGTACTAAGTGTAATAGTGTTCTTCTACACATCGTAATTCTATATAGAAGTTCTTGCTCAATACTTCTCCTTCATAACGGGTGCAGCGTTAATACAAAAACGTTATTTTTTCTGACAGAGGCGACTAGACGTACCGCCATCACGATACCTCTATCCCTTGCTATGTATTTGAAGAATTGTAGCACCCAATCAGACGCAAGCGCGGAGGTACACACAACGTCGTCTGCTCTAGTCTGTGGGAGAGCAGTGTAGAAGCAGCAAGAAAGAGTGACAAACTTACGCGGGTTGGTAATATGGCCTAAAATGCTGGACAGAAAACCTGGGACAGTGCAATATACTTCTGCACGTCATTCGTTTGACGCGCCTTGTTTTCTATGATGTGGTGCAATTCACTTTCTTTCTGCCTCTGACGATTACGTGGACACCCGGCAGCGTAGGCATTTCGTCCTCAAAGCACGCGAGCACCTTTCTTTCTTTTTTTGGGTAAACCCTCAAATATGAAGATAAGAAATGTTCACGTTGAAAAACAGTGGTGGACAGAACGATCTTGGAACCGGGCCGAGGTAACCGCGATCGCATTGGTTGTATACAGACTTATCGGAATCATCTATACAGAACGTGTCACAGCCAACATGCCAGCGGGTCAGATTGGTAGAGTTCATAGCTCCTGTAATGAACGGTAAAAAAATTGTCCAGTTTGACGGTTCCTTGCTCTTCGTTAGTCGCTGCGGTGTAGCATACCATCCCATAGAACGGCGTAAGTCTTTGTTCCCATCGATGTAGCCACGACGCACGTAAATACTGAAACGTGGGTATTGTGCCAGTGGTACCTGTGCACCTTCGTCGGTACTATGACTGTCTAGTTTTCAGAAAACTCAAAAGAAGACACAGGTTGCTTGCAGATTTCACTGCACCTTTATTAGTAGCATAACTTCCCCCTGAAGCTTTCTTCCATAGTCGAGAGTGTCATACTCATCCAATCTAATTCCTAAGAGACGTAGACGAGGCCGCTTAACGGCACCACGAGCTTCACTGCCCCACCAGACCCCCATCTGGCAACCTGGATCCCTTCGTTGTTTGGTAATCCTAGAGTTTCCGTTCTAAGGCCCTCGGTACCGGGACAGTTACACAATCCAGTAAGACACGCCTCTGGTCTTCCATCACAGACACACATGCTTTACGATGCCGTGCTCTGACCGCTCGCCTTCGCTTTTGTTTGTTGCAATAGCTGTCGTCAACTCGAAACTTTCAAAATACGAACACGTACGCTCTTCTATGAACAATCTGATCCTCTCCTATTTGCTGTAGCTGAGGCTCTTACCCGGACATTTGTCATTGCATTTTGCGAACGCTTCGAGGATCGAGCCTGTTATGTACCTGTTCGCCTTTGCGACTTTTACAGTGCCAACTGTTGATAGCAGGCACACCAGAGGTCTCTAGATCGTCCGCGGAATGCGAGCATCACGTGACCCCTTCCCCGTTAATCCAAGTATTCGAAATGGGTCTATGACGGAAATTCGCACTGACCTTGTCAGCGCCAGCGCAACTGACATCAACAAGCGACACAGCCAGCCGCAGTGTCCCTCTGTAAACCATAGACGTCCACCATAGAGGAGGTGTCCACCTGATATTCCAAATTGGATGTTAGGATATCCCATGGATCATTGCAGAGAGCCCGTAGACGTCGCATGTACGTCCTGGCGACTATGGCTTGTCCCACTTTTTCCACATTCCACGGAGGTCAACTTCGGGGTATTTGGATATTCACAGGACGTTCTCAAATCTGCACATATTGCTATAAATGTGTTCTTTCAGAAATGTGCTATATGCTATGCAGCGGGGTGCCACGCATTCTTATGCAAGATATGCAACAATGTTTTATTTCAAGGCTACATTATGGCTAGGATTTTGACACCATAAGCGTATTGTAGTGTGGTAAATGGCAGCCCAGAGGCCATTCGGCCCTAATCCGAGACGAATGCAGACCGCGTGTTAATAAATGCGCTTTCACCTTTCACCATATAAGAGGCAGGCTCCCTTTTTGGGCCCTCCACCGCGTACGCGCTTCGCCCTCACAGGCAGTTACACGGAGATCCCGGAGAAGTCGAACGGGATCGCTTGCGTACGTGCTCAGGGCCCTGTATTTTCTCATTAGTATTGGTACTATTTAATGAGCTGCCTTGTAAGTGGACAGACTCCTACTGGCGTTTTTTATGCCATTTTGGTTCAGCTTCTGCCACTGCATCTTTCTTTCTCACCTGGTCCTCTTTGTTTCTACCTGATTTGATTTGGGTTTTTGTGGCGGATTAGCTACTTTGTTTCTACCTTGTATTTCTGTTAGAGACATTGCGCGTGAAGTTTTAAAAGCAAAAAAAAAGTCTCAGAACCATGAACTTAGAAAGGCAGTGGCATACCTTTCGAAAATAAAAACATACACTGTATATTGCTTGTCTCGCGAACTTCCACCAATTCTAGGGTACCGTTTGCCTGTGAGCCAAAGTAAAAGGTGAGCTGTTTAATTTTAATGCGATTGCGTATACCAGTATGGAATCGCATTAAAATTAAACAGCCCGGATGCCCGCCATTGCTGTGCTACGCTTATTATGAAGGCAGATTCATTTGTGTAACAAACACAGACACACACAGAAAACTGATCCTGGAATGGTTCACAAAGACAAAAGCCGAACACAATTTCCAACAAGAAGCGAATTAGCACACGAACTAGTTTTCGTCGTTCACACTTCTCCCCCAAGGGTAACGGCTATACGCGGAGGATCTGGCAGAGAACGACTCTTTAGCGGTTTTGCTTAGCACAGACTATGTGACTCGCTTGTAGTGGAAATGAGAGCAGGCAACACATTTTTTTGAATCTGCGACGTGGTTGTGGGCATGCACCCTGACCAGTTAACTGCCGCCCACTTTTAGCAAGAGAAGGCGGAGGAAGTAAGCAAAGCTTACTTGCGAAGCTATGACATAGCGCGGGACCCGCCCCTATTCGCCCAATATCACCACCGCATATCTTGGCGCCAAAAAGTTTGCTCACATGTGTACCTCCACCTGGACGCGGGAAGGAGAGCACTGCATTCCCTCAACGATGGCCTGCAACGCATTCTAACGCGTGGCGCTAAGCGCTTCACGACAACCGTCACCGGGCGACAGGAAATTCAGTGTGACACTAAACGCGCGGGCGGAACCGAGACCTTCGGCTTTCAAGTTATAAAATCATATGCTGTTCTTAACGGCTCTCCTACACAGCCGACAGATACAGCACAGATGCCCATCCTACAGTTGGTGATGCAACGTTCATACATGATCGGCCCACACAGACGAGCACGATGGCCACAGCGCCTGGTCTTGATAACCTTTCGCTCCTTTCCTCCCCGGAAGGGGACTACTGTAGGAACACAGCAGTGTTAAGCAAGGGGTTACGCCACCTTATTTTCTTTTTACGACTTAGACAAGATGTTAGTCAAGGCTGGCTACAAACAAGGACGACACAAGCACCTAGGCCTACAGCCACTAGAATCAACCAGGTCAAGCAACTCAGGAAAACGAAACCATGACGCCAGTACATTTTCCCGTCGGTCGATTTCTTATCTTGTTCTTTTTCTTTATCTTCAGCGACGAACACAGCAATCCCTGCCCGTATCTCTGCCCCGTCTTTCCCTTTCTCCTTCTCCCTCCAGGAGCGCTCAAGCTATACGCGAGTGCTGACGTTTCGGCAAGCGATGTAAGAAACAGCGGGATATTCGCGTTCATAAAAAAAACTCGCGGCTTCATCTGTTCATAGCATCTTGTGTCTGCTCTGTTTATCCCGTCCTTCACAATCTGTTAGAACCGAACAGGCTACCAACCAGGACATCCGCCTGGCAGCAAAAAACGTACCTGGTTAGTCCCCATAAAAATTTTGTAAAAATGATGTACATTAAAAAAAAAGCCCTGTATGATGCGTCCTCATCCATAGAAATCGAGATGCAGTGAACTTCCTAGTTTTATGGAGTATTATTGAATTACCACTGGTAACTCTACACTATTAGAATGAACTACACCACCCCCAGGCAGCACATAAGTCGAACCCATATTGGCTCTGCAATCTACAGGAAAACGTAAAAAAAATGACATCAATATTACTACCGTTACCCGGGCTCATCCTTGACGTTATCACAGATGGCGCAATATGGAAAATAGGGGTTTGCCGATATAGGCAGTCAATATTGGTTCAATAGGGAGCCTGGTTGCACTTTTCATGCCCACCTGAGACCAGTATTGGCCAACCTGGCAGCCCACATTGATCCCTTATTCGGCCAATGTTGGTGTGTTGCCTGGGACAGCACCGTCCTAGCTAACCATCATCCCGGATGACAACGTTCTTAATCGTGATCTGTTGAAAACGGGAGGCGCATCCTATTCTGAGCTTATAGTACGCATCAGTGGGATCAAAATACGCTCCGCCTCTTGTTTACAATCAGGGGCAAAAAGGCCGTCGTTCGGGATGATGGTTAGCTAGGAGCGTGCTATGTGGTGAAGCTCATGTTTAACAAGTGCATGCAGAATCCAAATAACGTGTGATTTGCATTACATGTGTCCGCATATCATATCCTTCGTTTGCAGGCCCTTTTGCAGCAACGTGCGACTCCTCAACAATATCCGAGGCCAACACTGACTGCTACAAAAGATTTGAAATGGAACACGGCGGCATTCCCCGAAAACCAAATGATCCAATTGAGCCAACTGGGAATATAAGATTACTCTGTTGGTGAGTGGTATTTCGTGTGCACGACGTGGTTGCACGGCGGTGCCATCAGAAAAAAAGCGCACACCCACACCCCAATCCACATCTGTAGAAACGGCCTTAGTAATGGAAATCTGATATTTCTACGACCTTGCGTCACAAGTACTGAAGTGCGTAACTGAAGAAGAGGCAACGCTAGTGCAGCGTCAGAATAAATGAATGAATGCCGTGCTAATGTTGAGTCACAATAAGGGAAAAGTCGCGCTAATGCAAATGTAGCACCCCAAGACGGGAACCATATTCTGTACCGTGCTTCATCTGTCCAGCGTTCATCAATTTAAGTACACCCGACTGAATGCCATGTCAGGCTGCAATTTCCATCAGATGTTCCCTGTCATTTAACAAGTTTTTCCATGCCATGTTTTCCAGTATGTTAAAATACAACAAGTATTGCGTTCCGAAACTCATAGAAGACAAAGGATGCCACCCCGCTGCTGCTCTACAGTCTGCGACGGAGATAGAGACCAGATTGAAAAATTGTCCAACACCCAACCCGTTATGTGAGTATAACAGCGGAAAGAGTTCTGACCGCATAATGCATCCTAATGGCATCCTCTGACGGCATAATGCAACCTGAAAACGTTACCATTTTACCGCCCTCGTTGACTAAAGTGGTAACGTGGTCCGTAGTTACCTCATACCAAGGTTTCGGCTACAAATCCGACACAGAACGCCGGCAGCAATTTCGTGACAGTTTACAATTTGTTCCGAGAGGCTGCATTAAGCGAAGCACGTTAAACACACTGCGTTGTGCTCTCATATCTTAAAGTGCGACGAACGCACGTTACAGAACTCTCAGGTGGGCAAACTTATTCCGCACACCGACCACTGAGGCGTTCGCTCATGATCATAGTAGACTCGTGACGCAAAGACACTTGGACCAAAACCACGCAATTCTCCAATGTTTCGTGTCTGATACATATTTTATCTTTCGGCATATTTCACATTGATCGTTATACAGGGTGTTCAAAATTGAGCTTTCACTAGCACTTTATAAATAGGCGAACAAAAGAAAACTGGTGATATTTTTTTCTGTTCCTTGAGTAAGAAACAGGTGCTACATAATCAGCACCGCCTGTTTCTTACACAAGTAGCGTAAAGTTATCATCCGGTTTCCTGTCATCGCTGTGTTTGCGTAGCGCTCGTGAAAGCTTAATTCTGAACACTCTGTATAAAATATTTTGCCATATATCGGCGATTTTTGGTCGTGTTTCACGTCATATTTCGGCACCACTTGAACCATTTTTAACATTTATCGATCCCAGTATCTTTGCCTCCGCTCGCGTAATTTCGAAACGGAGGTCATGGTGGTAAAACTTGCGGTCAAACTACATAAGCGCGTGCTTCTGGCCTATTTCGAGGTACGCAATCAGCGAATTGGCAAAGCACCGCTAGCACCCAGCACAACTTCTGAAAGCGGAACGTGCGACAAAGACTCGGCGACTTGAAGTTCTGCTTTAGAAAAAAAATAAAGGAAATCAAATTATTGCGGTATGTGGGCACCGCCCTCTGCAAGGCAACGATATCGCTTTGCAAGCATTCTTGTAATATGCACTTTGCATGAACTCCCGGGCCTCAGTTTTCATTTTCAACATGGACTCAGTATGGATTAAATTCGAAAAAAATGTACCTTCAGGGCAGCCAAATAGGCCCGTGACACGAAATATTTGAAACCTGCGATAAGGATCTACTGGACCCCTATACAGGGTGTTCCAAATTAAGCTTTCACGAGCGCTACGCAAACACAGCGATGACGGGAAACTGGATGATAACTTTACGCTACTTGTGAAAGGAGCAGCTGCTGCTGATTATGTAGCACCTGTTTCTTACTCAAGGAACAGAGAAAATAGCACCAGTTTTCTTTTGTTCGCCTGTTTATAAAGTGCTAGTGAAAGCTTAATTTTGAACACCCTGTATATGCTTTGTAGCCTCTTGCACCACATTGCATTTGTTAAATAAACGTGAAATCTGATAAAGTTCCTTCTCCGGTATTCAGTCCTGGTGGCGCACATTCAACGTAACAAGAGTGACAGCTGGGGTCCGATCTTCCACTTGTCGTTATCTCATAACGCGCGTTATATGCATCACTTCTGCCCGTGACTCGACACCAGCTCTTGCGCGAGGCTCGTGAACGAGTCGTTCAGGCTAACGAAACGAGCTTTATGCATGGTTTTCTGTGATCACAATCTGTACCCCTCGGGAAACTCTTGTGTTGAGACGACATCGCCCTGAGCAGGCTGCCGACAAGGCCGCATTTTCTCCGACCGAAAGGATTGTTCTATTTGTTTCGATAGCTCGCATTCCCGTGCTCTCATATGTGCCCATTCCATTCCAATGCCCGTTCTCATGCTCGCTGTATACCGCTGTATAGCTCGCTAGTCGTGTAAAAATAATGAACAAGAACGTATATCAGTGAAAGTACGAACGTCGACGAATAAGCAAAACTTTTAAATCATATTCATGCCCTGGCGATTGTGCCGGGTGAGAATGGCCTTAAGTATGACACGAGAAGTAGTGTTTGCTCAGTTGTAGGGCATATGGGAGTCCGAGGCCAGAAAGGGAAGATGTAGTGGCATCAGTAGTATTAGACGGAGGAGTAGGTTGCCCTTTCTCCTCAGCATTAACACTTATTTGATTACTTCTACGTACGTTTCTGTTTCAAGCATCGAAGTACAACACGCAGCCGTTACTGTCAGGCTTCACAAACTGCGCACTTAAAATAAATTTGTAGTGTGGTAAAACGTTTTTGTAGTCAGCTTGAACACTATTGCAGGCGAATGTTAAGAATTCAAGAGAATCTACCTCAAGAAATGTACCGAGTGCTTTGCTCTTCACATTCAAAACAACATCGACACTATGCAGCAACATACTCTAAGAAGAAATAATTCAAAAACTACTATAGTAATCTAATAATATAGGCATCGCCTTAGATGTTCATTAGAACGCCCGTAGCTACCAAGACGGTGCGAATTACTGTCATAAGTCCTCACAAACATTGTGAACAGCGCTTTTTGGCGTGCGAAACTACTAAAGTCTGCCTCGTCCAGTTGAAAGGCATCCTGAAGCCATCGAGTCCATTCCCGATCGAAAAATCCATCAGGGTCAGTCCTAACGGAACCATTAGACCAATAGGCCAGAAACAGAAACACAAATGTAAAGAAAGAAAAGCGCTCTCCAGAACTGAAGGCGCAAACGCTTACTTAGGGTGGCAGTGTCCATCTCCGTCGATGCATGGGCATCAAAGTGGAAGTGAATGCAGGTAGCACAAACACTATACGTATAACTTGTATTCCGTGATTTGGAGAATGCGAGTGTTGTTTGCTGTCGCGATTAAAAATAAGGTGTGAGATGTCTAAATTTACTTGATTTTCTCACACAAGCAACATTGAAGTGAGGAATGGCTTGGGGTATTAACTCAAGACTAACACAACATATGTGTTTCTTACTGCTTTGGTTGAGACATCCTGTAGGTCCATCGAAAATGGAACTTCCGCAGTGCAATCCCGAGTTCCTTTCTCTATCGCAACACTCCATGCCATTAGAGAATTCCGTCAGGACTAGGAACATTTTGAAACTGCCGACACGCGATATCGGGCAGATATACAGAAAGGGGCGTCCACCTGTGACGCTCCCAGTCGTTTATGGATGCCTAGGTACTGGCGCATAGCACGTGGCCTTCTATAGGCCGCGAGCTTCACGCAATGCTGAATCGTCTTTACACGCTAGGGCGTTCACACCTTGAGCCTCTGGGCGCTGATCAGTTTTAGGGAAGTTTTATGGGCTTCACGTATCGTCCCGAACCATATTTAAGTGAATCCTGAAGCAATATTAGAATATTTCCAGTGCAGCGAATCAGATGGCATAAAACATTAGTAGCTTGACTGTCAGTGGTCTATCGGCCTGTCAGGACAATGGGAGCTGCCATATTGAATACTCTAACAAAGTCGGCTACAGCGATGCTCATTTCTTACGACAGCTAGAAGTTTCGATACAGGAGAACTTTTCAGGCTTATTTGTTGCAGTTATGTCCTTTACGGGGTCTTGCTATTCTTCGATTCGTGCTAAAATGTCGCTGGTTCCTCTAATGATAACGGAATTGCGGCAGGTCAAGTAGAAAACACAATGCTTGATAGGAAGGGATGGCTCTTCATTAACGCTAGGTGCTTTCAAGTTACTGCAGGCAGTGTGTGTCGCTGATGTGTATGTCTGTCACCATCACCAAAGTGTTCCGCTCCTTTGTACTCTAGGAGGGAGTTAGAAATTTTTGGTCCATACACTGTTGGGATCCCAAAGAAGACTGCTGAGGGATGTTTGGCATTGGCAGTTCCGTGGGACTGCCTGGGTCCTTCAGCAAGTTGGGCATAGCACCTGTTCTTCGTTTTTATGGCGATGCAGTGTTGGTTTCGTAATGCTATACAACGTGGATCAATAAGATCCGAAGAAATGAAAAAAAAAATAAACAAGAGAGAAGTAATAGCAGTGGTGGGCATTGTACCATGTTTTCTTATTACACGGGCTCCCCTTTGACATTATTGGAAATATTGGGCAAAATGGGCTTGCCAATATGGGGAGACCATATTGGTCCAATATCAATCCTGGTTGCACTCCCATACTGGATATGTATTGGTAATCCTGGTTTTCCATACGGGTCCAATAATGGACTAAAGAGTGAACCTAGTGCAGGGATCACAGGAAGTGTTCTCTGAATAATGTAAAAAATAAAGAAAAGAAACCCTGGCCTAGGCATAACTAGAGAGACGACCATGTGACTCAAACTTGCACATACAATTAAACATGACTGGCAAGAAAAATTGGACTAAGGTAGTGCTGCAAGATGAGTCAGAAATTAGGAACTGAATATAGATTTTTTTGTTTCGTGTATTTTCCTTAAAAACACCCATAGGCACGTTCTGACATGTACTGGGCTTGTGATCTAGAAATCAGAACGGACGTAATAGGTTCTAAAGTAAACACAGAACAAGAAATTTAAAAACAAAGCGTGGGGCAAGATAAGACACGCCGTTGTAATGAACTATACAAATTAGATCTAATTCAAGCACCTACACGGCCCCCTTGAACACACACCCCGTACATCACGAGCCATAAAACCAGACAGAACCTGGTGGCATTTCCCTCCACCGTCCTTTGCAAACGAGGCACCGCCAGTCTGATGTGTTGCTGGCGGCTCGCTTTTGAGTGCACTTCAGCTTTGCTGCAAACATTCTAGGGCACAGGAAAATTATAGTCAGTATGCAAAAGAGGAATGTCTGAGTAACCAGCATAAAGCCACGTAATAGTAAATTAAAATTGCGTTACGTCTAAATTACGTTGAGTTGTCATGTCTTACCCAGTGGACACCACCGGGTGCTTTCATATTTCAGTTAAACACCGGATAACCGAGAGTACCCATATTTTGCATATATCTAGTTGAATGAATAAAGTAATAGGATTTGGACTTACATTGACAGAATAAACTTGCGATACGCTGATGCGCAGACGACAAGCAAAGGGACTACAGAAAATCGCACCTTTTTTTTCTCGGTCTTTACATTCCAGGCAAAAGTAAACGATTTTGTTTTCTCTTCAACGCAAATACCAATCCGGACAATTCTCGCGTGCAATAAAGCGGACATGCATAGCCACCTATGAGGAAAGTTTGAAGCGCATGGGGCAACGCGTCTCTGAGAGAGGCGGCGTCGAGCAAAAAAATGTTGCATATTGCCCGGTGTATTATCTTGCCCCACATTACCCTAACTGGAAAGAAAAACACCGGCCAACCTGAGACGAAGGCAACCATGTCAAGCGAAAGTAATGCAGTTAGATCTCAAAAGGTATCTTAGGCTGGGAGAATAGGGGCACCGAAACGAGAGTGTTGTTTCCCCATTCCGATCATTGATTTCTGTTATGACTGCATCAGTCACACAAGGCAAGGAGGAAATACTAATTCTTGACGTGCCCGTGAGACGTCCGTCATGAGTGGGACTTGCGTTGTAAAGAATATAAGAACCAGCTGCGCGTCCCACTCCAGGTCGCTCGCCCTAGAGATGTCCAATGCGTTTTGTGCGCGCTATGGGGTTGACATGGACGCCATGTGCACGTAGCGTTTTCATGCGGGAAGAAAAGTTCCCACGAGTTTCGCCCTTTGGACCTTGGAGCAGACAGATGTAGTTTTTCAGGTATTCTAAGCGTGTCATTCGTGTGCAGCACTCGCTTCTTGTCTATGCTGTTTGTATTGTCTTCGGTTTTAGCACTTTTGGTTTGCGATGTACCACCAAGAGATGATATATATATACTCGTCGCGGACCAATATACTTGACGTCTGACGTACCAAGACTGAGAAGGAATGTGCATATGCTTGCGAGATCAGGGACCAGAAAGGGACTATATGGGCGGGGAGGTACTGGACGAGCGACTCCACGCAGTGGTATTTTCAGACACGAAATATCCTCGCGTTGGCTCCTGATTCACGGAAGTTTCCCTTTGACCAGCTCCCACCTGACGCAGAGTACTTCGTTCTATATACTACTAAGCCAATTTTGTAGAATCCTCAAACAAATTTGGATACCGAAGCAATTGGAAGTCTAAGAGGGCCACTGGTATTTGGGGCAGAGAACAGTCCAGGGAGAAGTCTCTTCTTAAATTCCTGACGAATGTTTGTTGGGGCACTCTGCTTATACCACATACTTCGTTATCAGGCGTCCCTCCACGACAGTGCAAGCAAGGCTTACCCGACGCCAAATTCATTTGCGAGTACAGATATAAAAAGGAACATGGAACCATAGCTCCAAAGCGTCGTGCAGACCTGCAACCGAGAGATCAGGGCCGAGACAAGGTGCACAAAAAACGTTGCTGGTAAGCGCTTTCCCGTTGAAGTTGCGCAGCCGCATTATGACATTGAATATGTGGATGAAAGCTGCTCTCATCCCGTTCCACTCACTGCTAGAGTACGTCTTCCTAAAGTATTTCCTGTGCGTTGCGCTATAGCTGATGTTTGAATGAACGAGTAACTGAGAAGCACGAGCGATAATGAGGGGGGGAGGGGGCATGTCTGTGAGAGTTTCCGGCCTCAGCGTTTCCGGAGGCACTGTAACAAGACATACGACACCGGAGAAACGGAGAAGACATAAACACGCAGCAATAAAAGTTTTCTCAAACAGAGCGAAGCCCTCCTTAGCAGGCGGCAGAGCTGAAATAGTTAGGTCTGTGGCACACGCTGAAATTACTTTTGTGCTTCATCAGCGGTTTGAGCGGATCACGAGGATATCAGGCTTTAATATAGCAATTGCAATGTGCTCCTTCAAGTTACTGTCAATGTTCGAGCCAATGTTAATTAGTCCCCTAATTTGGGAAAAAATACGGTTTCCTAGTAGCACCCTTGCCGAGTAATCCAATGAAAAAACTTAATGCTTCCTAAGCCAACTCCCCCTGTTAAGAAAATGCGTTGGGCTAAAAAGAAACACCCTGTATATTCATAAACCTCTGAAGCGGGGGAATAATCGAGGTGTTCTGCGCGTTTACCACGTATGGTTGTTTCAATAGTTTTCTTGAAGATTGTTCGACAAGCGCCCTTTGTTTGCACAAAATACCGGTTTCACTGAAAAGGGATCTACGGTTGTTTCAGTCACAGAGATGCAGAAGGTGTGGGTTCGAGTCCTACAGCTGCCTAACCTTTCAGTGACTTTCATCTTTCACCTTTCATGCAGGATAAGCTCGCTGGGAACATGGCTTTTTTCAGTGCTGGTGTTTACGGAGATGGTCATTCGGACACCGTCCCTTCTAGCCTAAATAACACAAACCACGCACAAACGGGATACCATAATCAACGAAAATGGTTACATAAGACAAGCGGTTTGCGCTAATTTACAGTAGAGACATGTAAAACTGAAGAAAACAGTTTGCTCAACTTTAAAAACACTCGAGAACACAATCTTGAAGTCCAAATATAGAATGACTGAAAATTCAATCTACCGGCAAGGAAGTAAAGAAAGTTCCTCAGGAAGAGTTCAGAGACTGTTTTTCTGGGAATCGTACTGATCATTGGCATGATATTCAAAGGGTTATGGTTGACGCGTTAAAGGTTCATGCGAATTGAGGGCACGGGGGAAGAAAATATCCATTCAGTCTTCTACGAGCGAGGTCAATGGGCCAGCGTGGGGCGAGGGGGATTACCTCCACTGTGATGTCCCCATATTTAGATCGTAAGATCCTCGCTCTAGCGTACTGAAACAAAAGCTCATACACTGGTTTGACAGACTACAACCAACGTAATACAACACGTGGATACTGATGCGTTATGGACAGATATTCATGAACATATCTTTTGTGCAAACATAGGGCCGCTCGAGGGGACCCCCAAAAAGAAAAAAAAAACACGTGACAATTGTGCAAGCAGTACCCCTCTTATTCGTCTTCGCCCGCTTCGGAGGTTTTTCAATATATACGGGTTCGTCGTCAATTAACCTTTTTGCTGTGTGAGAGAAAACTTTTCTGTGTGTCTATGTCTACTCTATATCTCAGACTCCTGTCACTGTCGTGCACCAGATAGTCACCGCCCTTCTACTTCTTTCCGGCGCAATAATTTATAAGAAAGCCACTCTTATGTGGTACTAACGTAATATCGCTAACCGGAAATCCCATGAGTCGGGGCTGGAAACCTGGCGCCACACACACTAACATTACCGTGAATTATCACGTTTTACGTTTAACGTAGTCAATGCAGAGAGAGAGAAAGAGAGAGACGATTTTTTTCACATCTCCCGCGCAGCGCGCCTTCTTGCTTATTCTAAGAGGCCCAATCAATGGCCATGTGACAATTTCTTAGCCCTCACTACGTTAGAATATCTGCAATTTACCTCGTCTTTGCATGCAACTCTTTCCAGTCTAATGCAATACAACAAGGATTGTGTTCCGAAAATACTCCAAGAAGAGTTCGTATGTAGTGATCCAGATTTTCTTGAGGTGTTCTTCGAGCAAATACGAACTGAGTGTGGAACATCCAAGTGGGACTGTACAGGTGGGTGTTATTGAAAGTGACGTTCTGGATAGAGATGCGAAGCCCCGGGAAAAACGAAAAATTTTGAGGAATAAACCGTTTTTTTTTTTGTATTTTCCTCGTCTCTGGAAAAATAGCCCAGAATTTCTCGGCGACAAAATTGAAAAATGTGAATGTTCGTCCCTCTGATGGGTTCCTGCCCGCCAACAATGCCTTAGGCACCTCTAATCCGCCAACAACCACCAACTTAGTGCTCCTTCTGGCCGCTTCAAGCGATCGCCATCGCGATCGCATAATGCCGGAGTTCTAGTCGGAGTGCACACGATGTTCTAATTACCTATCGCTGTCCCATGGGATGATCTGCTCAGCATTTATGCCAAGAGGATGAGCAGTAGCTCATTGTATGCTGTGCTTTGGACGGCAATGCTTCGACTCAGCAGTAACCGCGTTTCTTTCCATATTTAAAAAGTATTCTGGAAAAAAAAACAGAAAAATCAAAATCCTTTCTTTTTTCTTCGAGCGCTTGAAAATGTCCGAAAATTTTACATCTCTTGTTCTGCAGCAACCAGTTAGGAGTCCGCAAAGAGATCACAGAACATCTTCTGGGCGTAATACAAAAAAGTGCGAAACTGAACACAACTAGGGGGATGAACGACTCAAACCAGCAGAAGTTTAATTTCCACGAGACAACTCACGTGCCTAACAGGGTTACTGGTAGGAAAAAGAGGAGGAAAAGGAATTAAACGGACCACCCTAAGACAGGAAGGAACCAGGACAAGCGAATGTAGGACAGTTAGGTCACAGAAGGCATCTTAGGCTGCTGGACCAGGCACACACACGCGAGACTTTTGCCCCATTCCGACCAGTGATTGCTCATGACGGCCGCTCGAGGCAAAGAAATATTAATTCTCGAGTTGTCTAGGCGACATCCGTTGTTGCTGGAGCACGTATTATAAAAATTTTAAACGTAGACAGTGTTAAAAAAAGAACTGGTACCCGTTGCACGCCGGATCTCTTGCTCTATAGACGTCCCGTGCGTTTCGGGCGATCGCAAACGCCACAGTCATGACCATGACGTCGTCAAGGGCCCACGACTGTGCGGCGTTTTGGTGCGGGAAGAAAAGGCCCACGCGTTTCGGCCTTTGGAGTTTGGAGCAGAGGGATGTAGTTTCCGAGGTCTTGTTAGCGTGTGGCTCCCGTGTAAAAAAAAAAGTTGTTAGGTTCGCTAGCTGTCTCTGCTGCTTGTATTGTTATCTTCGGTGTTAGCACTCTTACATGGCGATGCCCCACTAGCATAAGATACACGCTCTTCGCCAATTCCAATCGACTCCTGATGTTCCAAGATTGAGAACGAATGCCAATATACTCGAGAGAACAGGGAAGTGAACGGGGGGACGATATCTCCTCCTACTGGTCCCAGATCTACGGAAGCTTCCCTTTGACCAGCCCCCAGTTGACGTAAGGTCCACAAAGAATTTTAGAAAAACCTGCGAGGAAGAGGGCCACTGATGTTTGGGACAGAGAACGGTCTAGGAAGAACAGTCTCTTCTTACATTCCTGACGCGTGTTTGTTGGGGGACTCTGCTTATACCACATATTTCGTTTTCAGGCGTCCCTGCACCACAGTGCGATGACGAACAACTATCCAACGCGAGGAAAATTTGCGATTACAAATACGCGGATGAGCACGGAACCATAGCTCCAAAACATCGTGCAGCCCTACAACCTAGGGATATGAGCCCTGCTGAGGTGCACAGACTACGATGCTGGTAAGCGCTGTTCCACGTGCAAGCGGACGTTAAGGTTGCGCAGCCGCGTTGTGATAATGAATATATAGGGATCAAAGCTGCTCTCACACCGTTCCACTCACTGCGAGAGCGCGTTGCACTACACCTCGTATTTGAATGAACGACTGGTAACCGAGAAACTTGAGAAGACAATGGGAGGCATGAATGGGACTGAGCTTTTCCCAATGGTGCATGAGAGACGCAGGCGACACACAAACACGCAGGCACTTTTCTCAAACATGTCAAGGATTAATACGTGACAAACAAGTAAAAGGACTGCTTACGCAATTACTACGTATGGTTATCGCCATAGTATCCCTGAGAATTGTCCGCAAAGGGGCTCTCTCTTTGTAGAAAATACGGGTTTCACAGAAAAGAGGTTTAGAATTGTTGCATTCACTGAGATGCAGGACAAGTTCACTAGGCTTCTGTCGGTGTTAAGCTGCTGATTACGAATACGGTCATTAAGATACCGTCCCTTCTAACCCATATAACAGAAGCCACGCTCAAACAAACTACAATAGACAACGCATTGGTTACAGGAGACAAGCGTGTCGCGCTGATTTGCAGCATGAAAAAGTGAAGAAAACTATGGAGTTTGCTCAAAACATTGGAGAACACAATATTCATGTCCAAATGTAGAAGGATAGAAACTGAAGCGAACCGGAATGGAAGCATGAAGGATGATGCCTCGCATAATGATGTGCTGATATGTCGAAGAGGGACTGTCCTACTTGTCAGCGTCCTCATAATTGACACGATATTTAAGCGACTACGGACGACGCGAAAGGTTCATGCGTGTTGTAGGTCCATAGCCATGGGGGAATAAAAACGACCATTCAATCACTTCCCCACAAACGCACAGGGTCAATCGATTCCTCACAGTGTCATCGTGTTCTCGTCCTTCGATATGTATCCCAGAACATCCCGAGGATGACACTCGCGGATTGTTCGTGAAGAGTCATCAGGTACGTCCTGTGGCTGTTCCCTGGGGAGCTAGCAGGATGAGAAATATTGTTTCTTCAATTTACCTACCAAAAAACCCGAAACATTGAGTAACACTATTATTTCGTTTTCTAGGCCAATCCTAGGGGCGAGTGTCCTGTGTAGAATTTATCTGCCTAAAAACGTTCTGTGAGACATTGGGAATTTATCACGGAAAAATATAGAAACATGAGAGAAACGATCCTGTCACACTGCTGACTGCTCACCTGACTTTCAAATGTCTTACCCGACTATATCAAGCCAGTGTCATTAAGAAACAGACTTTCCACCGAAGGGTAGTTAATGCTTCAAGCAATTCCTCGCTTGTGTATTGTTCGATCGTTTGCGTAATTGACTTCAACAGCGCACACTTCGCTTTGTGTCGGCGGCGAGCAGGACTCTCGAATTTACGGAAGGCTAACAAGCACAAACAATTGAGTAACAGTACCTGTAGTGTATGTGTTTTATCTTCAGAACGGAATTCTCATATACCTTCCGAAGTGGGGTTCTCGAACTTAGTGCTCCTCATGATTTTTCTCCGTATTTGATAATTGATATTTCTCTATGCTTTCTTTCGAAACCGCCGGGCTCGTTGCCCGTCATAGGATGTACAGGAAAGGAACAGGTAAATTGCGGCTGTTTACCAAAGTGAGTGGAATCAGTAAAACAGAACACATCGGGACAATTCGTGTAGTTTCGTATCATTTACCATTTTTGGTAAAGAAAAGGAAGAAGCAAATAAGGTGCAATTAAACGAAACTACATTACGTCTCTAATGTATCATCACACTGTCCTAAAGTTGTCATTAATCGAGTTCTGAGTACATCCTAAGTGCACCATATAGTGCCCCACAGTGACGATGAGGACGCATGAATTGAGGATCAGATTTGACTTTCTTGCGGGTGCCACCCCTGTTCATATATGGTTCTCTTAGAACATCCTTGGGATGAGAGTGTGTTCTTGGGTTTAGACCGAGATTAACGGGCAGCTTTGCTACGGTGTTTACGACATCACATCTATTATTATGTGACTGACGTCAACCAAAGCAATGAACACAGATAGTGAGGCATTATACGCACATATTCGTGAACTCTTATTTCGTGCAAAGAAAGGGCCGCTTGCTGGGACCCCCTCATGTAAACTGTTCACGCGGTAATGCAATCCTTCTCTTATTCATCTTCAGCCGCTTCGGAGGTATTTGAATAGATATGAGTTCGCCGTCTATTACACTTTGCTGTGCTTACGAAAAGACTATGTCCACTACCTGTCCCGGGTATTGCCCTCTCGCAATCATGCACCAGCTAGACACCGCCCTTCGACTCCTTTCCGGCACCATAATCGTTGAGAGATGCCCATTCCAGTGTCATACACACGGAACATTGTTCCACTGAAATCCCTCGAGTAGAATACTGCCACGACACGCACACTCTCCCTGAATTGTCACGGGCCCTGTTCTAAGAGAACCCATCAACGACCACGTGACAATTTAATAAACCTCAGTATGTCAAGCATTTCTAATTTATCTCCTATTTGCCAGTCTATTTTCGTTTTCCACCTCATTTTCAACCTTTTTTCCAGTCTAATGGAATACAGCAAGGATTGTGTTCCACGATTTCTGAAACATTACGGTTGCACTGATCCAGATTTTATTGAGACTTTCCTCGAGCAAGTACGCGATGAATGTGGAACTTCCAAGTGGAACTGTAAGTACAACAGCGAGAAGAATATCGTGGCATAATGCGCACTTCATGGCTTCATTGGCCACAGCCCGGTTGGTAACATCAGTGTTAAAGGAGCATGGAAAAGAAATTTCACTATATGAAAAAAGTTGGTTTTAGTTTGTCAAGCACATATGTAAAAATCATTCTCGTAAAATATTCATACCGAACAATATATTGTTACAGCAGAATTCAATTTATAGAATCGCTTCCGTGGCGGAGGCTTAGCGCGATCGTCTCACGAGCCACTTCCCATTGACTGTGACGTCAAACGATAAAAGTGCTCTCATTCGTAACGGAAAATTCGAGGGATGCTCCTCTTCGACAGCTATTCATTGTGTTCTGTTGGTTTAAAGCATGAAACAAAGGTGCAAACAAAGGATAAAGCAATACGCTCATGATAATTTATAACGAGAATGCGATCGTGTCTTATAGCCCTTTTTATCTTATCGTATGTACGTCTCTGTGTCACAAAGACTGCCGCTGGCTCACGTGAGGCGATAAGCAGGTTTCGGGCTGCTCACAAAGTAGTGCAACATGACGCGGCTCTTTTCATATTCGTCTCTGGAAAACAAGGCAAACAAAGTGCGCCCTTCGTGTCTGAAACTCTTTGAAATCGTTCAACGATCGCAGCTTTGACTGGTACTGCAGCTGGACACACTTCCTTCACCACATTCCCACCATATATTCACAAAAACGCGATTTAAGGAATGGGCGCCGCGATTAGTGCTGCCACCCCTGATCAGAATTTAACACGAAAAGCACAACATCGTATGAGACACTTAGCACACATGTCGTTAATGCCCCATAGCATCTTGTCGTTTTCATGCTAAATTCTCCACTAAACTAGTCTTGGTTAGATTTCCTGTAATCAGCTGCTTATGTCTTATTAATTTACTGATATCTGAATTATACATACATTCGTATGTTCTGTTTCAGGTGGGACTACACCGAAGTGCAACAAGGAAACAGTGACCGACGCCGACACTGAGTGCGGCACAAAATACACGCAGGAGCACGGCGTTAGTACTCTAAAACCCAATGAACAACCAGACAATGCAGACAAGAGCAACGAGATGCGCAAGCAACAGTGCTGGTATGTGGTTTTCTACTTGTGCGGTCCCGCAGTCATGATAAAAGAAGTGGACCAGTAGTCTCAAACAGAGTTCGAGGTAACGAGTTACAAGTAACTCGTTTGGTTTGAGGCATGGAATGCATCTAATGGCATCTTGGCATACATTTACTGGTACTAAGTTCCTTTCAGAGGAACTCGTTCCTTTTTCAGGTAACCTTGCCACAGTAGGCTAAGTTAAGTTCCAAGTTACTTTTAACTCGCTTTTCACTCACGTCCAGATACTTTTTTTGTTGCTTCCTCCCAGGTTACTTCATGGCATTGTTCGCCATGAAACGTGACATTCAATCAATGACAGTATTCTGTTCAGGAAGTAATAACCGCTGCCATTGAAATGAAGCTGAACCATTCTGCGGTTACAGGGAGTAAGATGCAAAACGTCCTGAGAAACGTCATCATGACATTGGTGGACAGACTGGAACCGAAACCAATCGGAAGGAGAGGGCTGGGTTCCACGGGTTGCGCTCCTCCGCAAGCAACTCGAGGTCTAACTCAGCTGCTCATGCGCGCTGCACGTGCGTAATGCGAAGTAACTTGGAATTAACTCTTTACGTAGCTCAGTAGCTGCGAGTTACGTTTCCGGCTGAAGAACCTCATTATTAACATAGTTACATTTTTCACACGGTAACTTAACTTGCAACGAGTTTTTTTTTCTTTTTTTTTTACGCGTAACTTCTCAATCTATGCTCTCAAACATCACACCAATAGTGGACCGATATTGTTTCAATATCGGAAACCAATCTTGCAAATATTGGGCCAATGTGGCAAATGCAACGTGGTCCCACATATTTCTACACACCTTAATCCGGCCTCTTTTCGCCAACGCACAACTGACGCTGATTTTCCCGTTACAGCGGATCAAAGGCTATGTCAGAGTTTGCATGCATTTGAGTGTCATCTTTTCCAGTTCCATGGAATACAGCAAGCACTGTGTTCCCGAAGTGCTAAAAAGGAAAGGATGCAGTGATGAGATTGTTGCATCTTTCATTGCACAGAGGAAGAAGCTGATGGCGGTAATGTGTGGAACGTCGATGGGGCACTGTGATTTCTACAAGAACAAGAGCACTGGGCATATAATACATCCCATACGGACTTTGTCAACATTCATCTTTGTGATGTCGGTGGGAACAAGCGGCTTTTACGGCCGGTTATGATATCTGCATGGTTAACTTACCATTATAAATTATCATTATCAGTTTTATTTTCTTGGTATTTTCAATAGTTGAGCATCGAGGCACAACGACAGGCAATAAATAGATGCTATGCGGCAATGCCTTCCCTCTCACTTATGGGGTGTTGGGAACTTCTTCCCATTATTTTTCTTTTTTTGAGGGGAGGGGATATGCAATGTCTAACGATCATTGTTATCGAAAATATACATGACTGACGTTCGGGAGCACGTGATCTAACGACGTGGCTCCAAGATCTGGGAAACACATGGCTGCGGCAAAGGCAGAGCGGGAAAGGTAATAGATTGAAGGACTCTTTGCATACAGTGGTATACTCATGACTAGACATACAGAACTTGCGGTGAGCACCCTGTAAGTGTGAACAATGAACAACCCTGTGAACAACGAGATACAAGCATCGCGGCTTGTCTCTTTGGAGACAAGCCGCGATGCTTGTAGGAGACTATGGGACACCACTGAGCAGCGCTCGTGTGACCCGTTCGACCCTCAAAGGCCTGTTGGAGCGAACTACGCGTTAGCCTCGAGAGCGTCAGAGGGATAAATTCTGAATTCCTCTCGAGGGCGACGAACTGGAGGGGGCATATGCAATGATGCTGAGCAAGATCCTTCCTGATCGACTACTGCTGGAACTAATGTGGGGGTGGTGTTCTGTGCAAATAACGAGCACGGGAATGATTTCGCCCCCTTATTTCCTCTTTCCTTGGAATACCAGACCCTCACAAATGCCGACGAAATGACAACATCTAAGACAGCCAAATATTCCGTTATGGAAGTCCCCCACCAAAGATGGGGGACTTCAACTCTGACGTCATTTATTTACAATTTTAGTAGTCCGCGCAACGGATGGATGGCGCTGACGGTCTTTATCGAAGCATCATACTGGAGACTCAGTGGCCCATGGGAGTTACGCTACCTGTTTTTGATTGTGGGTATCCGCCTCTGATTAACGGACGCATGTGCATCTTTCCTGGAGGGAAAGATAATGTTTGTGTGATAGGAGGAGACGCTCCTATTTCCGATACGTTATTTAAGCAACGGCAGAAGGCAGTTGGAGGCGGAACGTCGCTGCACTGCTTTGGAAAATGTAAGGAAATAAACCACTCTTCTCGTTGTTCAATTGCTCTGTTCGTGTTATTCGGGGTTACGGCGGATCGAATACGGGACCAATCCGGGTTTGTGGGCCGCGGTTCCCAGAAGATACACATTGCACGCAATATTCAGGCGAAAGCTGTATACGTACTAACAATCTTCGTAAAAAAATACCGGGAACAGTAATAAGACAAATTGCGAACATAATTACATTTGGTATTTGGTTCATATGGCACCGTACCGCGTTCAGTGCATTCTGAGTGAGGTTCGGGAGCTACAACCACGTAAATCGTAATCTCGTAACATCGTTGCTGGCACATTGATGACATAATTTGGACGTCCATTATGATCCACGTGCTGTCGTAGAGAATGTCTTCTCGATGTTTTCATGCCGCATCCACAAGATATATTCATGGACGTCTTCTTTGGAAAGTCACTGATCGTTTTAGCTGTGGAATTATGACAGGAATCTCGTAATGAAGGCGACGGAAACAACGCAACTTTCCACATACCACAGACAGCCGCAACTTTCAACCCTTTTACTAGGACATCACATCACTGGATACACCCAAAGCTGCATCCCTTCATGTGATGTCCCAGTAAAAGGGGTGAAAGCTGCGGCTGTCTGTGGTATGTGGTTGGATTATTTGTATTTCTCCTGCCTTCATTATCGGTTTGTACCAACTAGCCAACAGGTCTGACAGACTCATTTATTGTTCAACAAGTATCATTAGTACGCATTTTGGAGCACATATCAGTGTCAGTGCCCATTCACTGCAATGGTAACCAACGCGTACTTTTTAAACACGAGTTACCTCCTGGCAGGATTGTTGGGATATTTCGTTCTTGGCACCAATCAAACATTATTATTATTATTAATACTCATCTGAACTCAAGTGAGTCTAACTTAGGCTTTTGCTGCAAAACTGAGCAAGCAGAACTAATTTTTATATAGCCATTTCGTTAACGATATCTTCTGGGCGACGCATGTGCCATGAAATAATTGTGCCAAATTTCCTCCAAATTGGACCAAAACCATAGGTGAACAAGATCTGAAGCAATGCAGGCCCACACGGCAGGTACACTTACTAGACTAATCGCAATATTGCAGCATGAGTTGAATGCAACAGATTATACGTGCCATACCTGAACTTCACATGTAGTTTCAGCATCATTTTCGTAGAATCTGGGGCATTGTTAATTTAAAGCATGTTCTTGCTTGGTGATTTGTGATTTGGAACAAGTTTGAGAAGTATTATTTACAATTCTGGTAATTCTGTTCTTTCTGTTCTCTGCGATGCGTAAACTTGGCATCATCTCGCGGACCACTAAAAAATCTCGGGATCCATCTTGTTTCTTTCGCTTATTCTTCTCCACTGTACTCCCTCTTCTTCAATTTGCATCAGTGGCCTGGAACTGCCTAAATATCACTCATCTCAGCGACGCTTCATCTCTGTTTTTCATCTTCGTCATCTTCGTTGCAGCACATACTACAACTACTACCATATTCTGAACAAACTTGTTATCCCCACATTGTCTCATCGCAGAACGGTTCGTGACTGTCATTTCTTATATAAGCTGATACATTCTATCATTGATTGCCCCAAATTACTATCGAGCATCAACTTCTGATTGCCCTCGCCTTCTCTGAGGTCTCTTGTTTTTTATCCTCACTCTTTTGCAAAGCTTCATCCAAGCAACCGTTTACAACTAATCCTGAACTCCTCGTCACAACATTATCACACTGACATTTTCGCTCATTCTCATGAGTTTCTTACAAGTATTAGTGCCATTGTTTCTGCTTAACTTCGCGTTTCTCTGTTAACCTTGTTGCCTTATTGTATATTTGAATGTCTTTGTCTTTGCTCCTATATAACCCTTGTGGTGCACCAATAAGAAGACCCTAGTGGATGTTTTTGGGCACCTGAACAATAATAAAATTCAGTAAATAAAGTTCAGAAAAGTCATTATCAATAATCCAATTTCTTAATTTAAATATTTTTTCTAGAAAACTTCTCTACGAGACTCAGTAATACCTGCAAGAGTTATTTGGTGGATGAAGCAATGGATAACACATGTATATTACAGTATCATAGTACAGCCCCTTGAACTGACTTAGTCATAGGTAACAGTATGCACGCTACATTCTACAGAACAGTATTTACTCAGAATCATATTCTCTTGAGTAAGTTATGATGGCTTCCTCATAATATAAACGAACAAAACAATGGTAAAACGTGTACTGAAAATCATGCTGAGAAACCCACCAAAGATAATGCTCCCTAGATTAAACTCATAAAAATTTGAAATGATTTTGATAGCTGCTTTGAAGAATAGCTGAATACCACTCATGTACAATGATTCAGTTCGCATCAGTTCTTTTGCTCAAATACACAGTTTTAATGTTCTCCTTGAACCTCCTGGTGCTATACTAGCATCACAGAGAGTAGTAGCTGGGTTTAAAAAGATATATCGGTAGTGCTAGTGGGGTTCAGCTGCAGCCGACTGTCAGGTTGCTGAAATGTAGCTGACCTACCGTACACGCATTCCTCCGAAGTAGGTTCGCTGTGCGCGGCCACTACCTGGAGCGGAGCTAGCACTGAATAATCAGTACCGCTCGAAGACAGAGTACTGGTCTTCAGAAACTGAAACACTGCTGTCCTCCGTTCCAGCTGGAGTGTCAACACGAGCTCCGCTCGTAGATGCAGTTCCGTAGATATCTTTCTCAAAAATGCGAGCCAATGCTCGCTGCATTGGCGTGCTGTTGTATAAATGCGGCGCTTGTCCCTTACTTTTGAAATTTCCAGTCTTCTCGCGGGAAGGAACGTACGAACCCGCAGTACACACATTATAGGTCAGATACACTGGAGCGTGACGCCAACCACCGATCGTGCAGCCAGAAGCGCAGCAAGTAAGTATCGAAACGCAGTTATATTCTATCGTGCTATTCCAAAAACAAACACACGCGAAATGCTTACATTCCTCAAATGCAGGCAGTTGTAGCTCGGAGAAACCAGAAACACACACAAACAAAAAAGAAAAAAACGTGAGGCGGCAATTCATGACCATGTAAGGTGAAAGGTGTCGACGCCGGTGCGGCTGATTTGCTAACGCGAGCTTCTTTGCTACTGGCGTGTGTACTGGAACGTGTTTGCTACTTGCGTGATGTTATTAAATTCATGTAAGTATGGCGAGTTTCTACAAAAGCTGTAATTGCACGAGAAGGAGCTGTCTTATTTAAGGGAAAAAAGTAATATTCAAGGCGCACGTTACTCCACGTACAGCACGTCCGTATACAGGATGTGCTTTTTCCTTCGATACAGTTTGTCCATTAAAAAAAAGAAAACCAAGGGTTATAGACATCCCGTTTTCACTGTCATCATCTCTGTTGCAGCGGACGTTCTTGGTCGTCTGTTGCTCAGCTGTCCAATAACTAATTACCTAAAAATCATGAACTTTTTAACTGTAAAAGTTATGAAGTTGCCCAGTGAGAACACCTGTTCCTTTCGGTCACCCGATATCGTAGCCATTTTCAGAAACGAAACGCGTTCGATAGACCGTCCGTAAAAAAATCGTGCTATTCGAGGTATGGAGGTTAGCTACAGAGGTGGAGGTGAGCTATGGAGGTGGTGGTGGAGAGGTTCACCCTCTCGCATTGGGGGTGATGGAAAGACGCCTCTCTGAACATGCACCATGAACGAAATAAAGAAAAAAAAATGTGTTACTTCTTTCTTTCTTTCTTTTTTTTGCGTACGATCTATCGGACGCTGTTTTGTTCTGAAAACAGCTACGGTATCACATGACCGAAAGGAACCGATGTTCTCATTCGTAAGTTTTATCATTGAAAAGTTACTATTCAGTTAAGTCATTGAAACTATTTTTAGGTAATTTGTCATTCGACGGCTGAGCAGCAGATGGCCAACAACCAGGATCAGGACGCATACCAACCCCCCTGCCCCTCACTCCTTCCTGCTGCACACAGAAGAGATGATTCTAGAGATGATTATAGAAAGTCAGGATGTCCGTAGCCAATACAGTTTTTTATGAACAACCTGTATCGAAGAAAAAATACACCCTGTATATATTCGGATACATGATTTTTTTATTAAAACGATGGCACCACAATTAGCACAGTTAAAAGATATTGTATATTGAATGCGGCTTGGAGGAGCCCAGTGAATGTTAGTATGACGCTTGTATTATATCGTCTATCATATTGCTTTTAATGACATAATTACCATATGACGGGGACGGGATCAACGTATATCGTATCAGTGTATGCACCGACGGACTACCGTGAGAGGAATTATTTCTTTTTTTCAGATGCGCTGACCCCTACATTTGAAGAAAAATGTTTGTTCTACTGACCGATCTTTTTTGTTTGTTTATTTATTTTTTGTGCGGTGCCAGATGCGAGATAAAGTTTGTGACTGTAGCGCCAGTGCTTTACCGCAGCAAAAGAGGGCGCTTTCACATATTACATACAAACATTCCACCACTTCGGTTTTCGTTTTCAGCGGACGACCACGAGAGTACAATACAGCAAAATATCAGGTAAATATTAAATGTGTTTATTACTTGTCTTGCGTTTTCACCTGCTTTCCTGAAAGGTTTTTCACCTGAAACGGTTATCTCACACCTTTCTCTTACAACCGTGTACAGTGAGCGCAAGCTCGCTTTAATGTAGCAAAATTACTGCCCATGAACCGGTTAAACCGGGACCGAAAAAAGTAACGGCTCCAATCCCTGTAAATGTTCCAACCGCTGACCGATTCTTTCTGTCTGTGTGTGTGCGGGGTGGAGGGTGTTCCCCCTTAGACGAACCCGAACCGAACCGATATGCCTGAACCGGTACAAGCTGATAATTTCGGTACAGCGGAGCTAAACCCGAGCCAAACCACTATGCCTGAACCCGAACCGGACCGAAAAAAATACCGGTTCCGATCCCTGATTCCTGCACGACCAGATGACATTCTGAAACAGCAATTAGAAGTTCGTTCCGTTATTTCGAGTACTTGAGAGTGCATTTGGGATTACGGAATGCCGCTCAGACATTCCAATGCTTCGTAGACTAAGTCGCACGGGATGTTCCATATTGCTTCTAATACATCGATCAACTGCTGATGGCCAATTTGGATGAGGAGCAACACACACAAACACATGCTTCCCCCACTACGGTATCGTTGTCAAGCATGTGTTAGATCACGCGTTCAACACCTGATCACCAGACGGTGCTGCTGGCCAAGCATGAAATCTGACTCTCGTCCCAGGCAGCAGACAATATTGGGCACATAATCACTGGGTGTTGGCAGTACCCGCTTTCCCACGAGTTTCACCGTATTGGTTCAAACCTGGCAACATGGGACCCACATTACCAAGTTTAAACCAGCAATGAGGAAAATGCCGCCAGTATGGGCCCCATGTTGCCGAGTTTGAACCAATATGGGAAAATGCCCCCATATTGCCCATGTGCACCCCATATGGAATAAAAATTCAGAAAATGGGATGTACCTCTATTGGTACTTGTACCAAATGCGCAGGCAGCACGGCAAGATCGGAAGTTCAAGCGTGTGAAATGCTCAAGTCAATTCGTTGTTACATCCATGAAGTTCCCGCAGATGATACACATTGTTCCAGTCAACATACCTGGCAATCCCACTGTAACATGCACTGTACCTTAACTGGCACACTTGCAATCCCAATGAATGTTTCTGACGGATGCTTGCCATTGGTGGTTCCTCGGACTGCCTGGATCATCGAGCAAGACGGCCACGGCACCTATTCTTTGTTTTTAGGACGAGGCAGTCTTTTTTAAAGCGATGCAAGGTGGATCAATCAAAATATCTGCAGAAAAAGAAAAGAAAAGATGAGAAAAATTTTATTACAGTTAGTGGTGGATATTACATCGGATAATGCGTTCTTATTACTACTCATCTTTGGCATTATCACGGAAAACTCACGCAATATCGGCTTGGCCAATGTAGGCAGCCAATATTGGTCCAATAGGGGGCCTGGTTGCACTTTTCATGTTGCACCAATATTGGCAGCTCATATGGGACCGGTATTGGCCAACCTGGCAGACCACATTGGTCCAATATTAGGCCAATATTGGAGTGCTGCCTGAGGTCTGTCCTTGTTGCTCTGACGTCATTGAACAGCTTCAGTCATATCTTCTTCTCTACGCATGTCTGAAAGAGGGCAGTTCTTTCGGCGGGTTGAATCTCCTTGTGCTCATATCGGATGTGACTTTTTTTCAAGTTCAAAAAGATTGTTCCCGACACATTCTTCAAACTTCGAGTGGCATGATTCGCGAACTCCCCCTCGGAAGCCCCCCCCCCCCCCTTTTTGTGCCTGGAATCGGCCACACAAAGAATCATCCAATCAAAAATAAATAATACGATATTGTTGGATAAAGACTCCTGGACAGCAAAAAGAAAAGAATGCACTGACTGGTAATCCAGAAAATGTGTGTTCTAATCCTACAGCTTGCCATCTTTTTCAGTGACTTCCTTCTTTCACCATGAATTTCTTAGGCACTTGAGGCATTGTGTGTATTTGCCCCTTCTATGTGTTCAGAACATCAATTGCCATCATACACAGTCCAACTGAAGATGGCTTGGGATGACAAAATTTGACAAAAATTGAATATTACAAGTTTTCAATGTTTTTTAAAGTTAAAAAGTAAACGTTTTAACATTACATTTTTATGCTTCATCCTTTGCATATAAGCTCCCAAAAGACAAATGGTGTATAGCCCTTCTATTGAACATATGGACGTCTACAGACAATCACGGTGGAAATTGGTTTTCTGAGGCCGGAACATCGAAGCTGCCAGCTGGTCCCGCAGCTGTCTAACCTTTCAGTGACTTCCTACTTTCTTCGTCTATAGCCAACCTGCACCAACTGCCTAAACAGAAGAAAAAGAAACGAAAAATTGTCGTCTAAATGGAGTCAATACGAGCTCCACTTCTCTTCTATATCCTGCATGGGCCTTTTTCATAGAAAGTGTATTGAACGACATTTTTTTTTCCCTTAAGGGATAGGCCAGCCCATTTTTCCTCGTCGCCATGCCAGAAAGAACACAGTCGGGATCAGGAAGAAATAGAACAAAACGAAATTTTAACAAGAAAAGAGACGTCTAGTCAACCCTATTCAAATGTGTCTCAAATTAAGACTTTTCTGTGACGGCTTCTATTATGTATGTTCGCCCGTGTTTACAACGAGAAGGTCACCGGCATACGAAACGTCACAAGCGAGTTCATTGTCCTTCTTGCCCCATCGGCACAAGTGCAGATGGGCCATGATCTCACATCAGATGAGAAGAGGACCCAGAAGTGTTTCTCTGGCCTTCTTCGGAAAACTTGGAAGGAAAATCATATCTGATCTCTCAGTCCTGTCGTAAGCGCGCACGACTTTTAGTGTTGTCTTTGCCGTGTTACATTTTTACAGCTGCGAGCTCGGAGGGCGTACAGAGTGCCGTAATACGCGCGAGCATCAAGTGCCTAAGAAACATGACTAAGAAAAAGTGACTCGGATGGAGACGTCGTGTTGAGGGAAGTGTCCTCCACAAGTAAAACAACGAAGCCATGTACTTGAAGCAAGGTATAGAACGACAGGTGTACCTCACAAAACCACGTATCGCATAGGATATGGGAGGTTAGGATACTGTCTGAAGGGACAGGACACTGTACGGTGTTTTCCGAAGGCGTTGTTTCAGATCGTGCAAGTTTTCCTGTGCAAAATTCCATAGCAGATATGATGGTGCATGGTGCATTGTGAATAACTGCCTATGAATAACACTAAATAGCAGGCACACTATAGTCTTAGTTGCTCATGTGCCATAGAAATCCAATCATCATTATCATTATTATTATGATTGTCAGCACGCGCGCATGTGGAACATTGCATACGCTGACTGAATAGTACAGTACACCTGTTACGTGGGCGCTCGACAAAGGCAGTTCTTTTAAAATGAAGCAAGTCATCCTCGCTCTCGTATCGCTCTGTTTCTTCGGTGAGTTCTATAAAAACTTTTCAATACCCATATTTTTTTTATTGTACTGGAGTTGCATCTTCACCTACATCTACAATCGCGAAATGTTAATGTTTCATAGAAGGGTTCCTCCTGTGTGAGTTTTCCCCTCATGAGATGAAAGTAACGCGTTTACTTCCTGAAGTTGAAATCTGCATTCCATGTACGAACTGGCGCTATTGTGCAGAAACCGTGTGTTGTGTGAATTCTTAGCGCGTACCAACTGCATCCGTGCAACGTGAATCCGCGTAGATCGTTAGTACAGAACCGTTTCGTGTACGTCTGTGTAGCACCATGTGATTCACTTGAGACAACCTTGCTAAGTCTCATGGATGTTGAAGCTATCACCCTGTTACAGGTATAAAAGCGTTAGTGGGTAGAACTAGGCTAGGTTCGTGAATTTCTTCGCGCGGAGGCGCTTTGCGGTTTTGGCATCAGTTCGTGCGCCCGATCGTCGTTACCTCATCAGTAATATTGGCATGCCGTCTTGAAGAAAGCCCCGGTAAGCGCACAGTAGACGTTCACTGAGTCCTCATCTCCATTGTTATTTCGTCTTCTTTCAGTTCAAAGTATACGTTTCCATGCCCACCGAGTGTTGGCTGAAGGTAGAATCTACGTTGCCTAATGTTGAGCAAAGTTGAATGTATAATTATAACGCTGAATCAACGTTGTTTCAACTGTTTCTCGTCAATGAATAAGTAGCAAATATTTACGTTGATTCTGCAATCTTCCTTCAACACATTCTCAAGGTTTCACAAAATTTAGAACTAAGTTACCGGATAATTTCGACGTGCTTGCAGACCTGCTGAATGTCTCAAAACAAAATCATCAGAAACATTTATTCGTCTATGTTTACGAGAGAAGCGTGCCACAATTCCAGCTTGACTTGTATACACGTACCTCACCTGCAGCCATGTATCATCTGCTTCGGAGATCGACTATTAGAGACCGTGAACGGGCGGGGCGAACTAAAAAAGCAAAGACAGAAAAAAGAAGGCGCCCCCTCAGCATTGGCGAGGCACATAACGTTGCCGACGATGCAGCCGAGGAGAGCGGGGTTTCTCACCTACGTGATTGCAAAGCTGTTTGGCATTTCAGGATTGCACCCGTATATGTTGTGTGAAAGTGTGTCTTAGGGTTTTAATCGTAACTTCTAGAGTTGGGACAACCGAATCCTTGAGTCCTTAGCAGTAATTTGTGATTCGGGAATCCGAATACGAGTGCCCAAAACTGCGAATCGAGTCTTTTGAATGCACAAACAGCGTTTGTTTGTTTGTTCGTTTGTCTGTCTGTCTGTCTGTTAAATTTCGCGCCTCCGGAGTCCACCGAAAGCCTGATTGGCCGGCGGGTGGGCCAAGCCCGTGCAGAATGAGACAACAGACGGACAGCTTCTGCGTTTTCATTGTACATGAATCGCCTCATAAGCAACTACATGAGGCTGTTATGCGTCTCATTCAGAGTCTGAGTCAGAGCCACAGACTGCATTCTGTATGTCTGGGATATACGCGCACGGTCAGCATTCACAAAATTCAGCACAAAATTCGGCACGGAAGCACAAACTCACAAGAAAAAACCGCAATGTTATTTTTAATGAACATGATGGGAATCGATGTTATGAGGCTGGAACACATAAAAAGGACACATATGCGCGAGCATCAAGTGCCTAAGAAATTAGTGATGAAAGAAGGAAATCACTGAAAAGGAATTCGGGTTCGAGTCCTAGAGCTCGCTAACCTTTTCAGTGACTTCCTTCTCTTATCGTTCTTTGTAATTGTTTATAGGCCTAGCGCGAAGGTCGTTTATAGATTTCAGGTCGTTTAGATTTACAGCCCATTCACATATCACTCTTTCCGTAACATGAACGAAACGGTTCCAAAAGTGCGTTAAACTAATCCAATCTGATTTAAGAAGTCAATACCATTGAATCCTGATTGTTCAAAATGTACTAGAGGGCAATGTAGTGGACTTGCTACTTTTCCGCAATATGAAAGGTAGACGAACATTTCACAATTAAAGCATTCTGGGCATCGCACTGCATCTCTACTGCTGACGAGTGTGCGCAACAACACGAGAAGCAAAAAAAAAAAAAAAAAGAGAGAGAGAGACTATTTTGTAGGCAAATGCAGAATGCTGCTTTCTATTTCGAAGCGTACGAATATACCCGGTTACAATATTTCCAGACCTCATTGTGCCACAGTGCGAGAAAGAAAACATGGCGCAGATATTTTCTGAAGCTGACGCTGAATGTAACGCAAGATACAGACAGCAATACGGACTCACTACTGGAAAACACACAGATTTGGTTCCCGATACGACAAGATGCTGGTAAGTTTTACCTCTCATTGAAGCAAGGGCTCCGAAGCAGCCTCGTGCGTTTTACGGTGGGAGCTGTTATTTTTCAGAGCTATACTGCTAATCGCTTGATCCGCTCTGCAGTGCGCAAAACGACCGTGAAACGGATGAGGGCGAAACGGCTTGGCCGCGGCGGAGAGCAATACAAGCAAGTCCCCGCAGGCACTGTTGCAATACGGCCACGTACCCACATGCGCCAAAAGCACACGGTAGCGCGTATGCGGAGTGGGAAATTCTTGCCGCAGTGCGGAAGAAGCCGCCTCCGCGTCCCGCTTTTCCTCGACCACGTGGTTTCTAGCGGCATGCCGCGCATCATCGCCCATTGAGATGGTCAACAGAGATTGTAGCACGCTGTTTTCTTTCGGTCACCCACGCAGTCTGCAGTACGTTGACAGCGTCGTCAGCGTCGAGTACCCACATCGTCTTGAGTACCCACATGCGGTAGAGGTGTGCGCAACCGCCTGCCGCTTGCCGCGAGTTTGCATTCCGTCCCATCTATACTGCCTCCGCTCGCGGCTCTCCACAGCGAGAGCTTACGCTTCTGAGACCGTCGACAAACCGGAGAACGACAGCGAAGTCGAGCTATTGTTCGTAGTGAACGTTTCCGTTCCTACATCTGAGCATTTGCGAAATCAACATCCCAGACGCAAGAGACGCAGGCTTCGGGTTCACTCGTTGTGGCGGTAGCGCATTCTTTTTTTGTGAACAATACTGAGATAACTAAAATATTAGATTCCGAGCGACATAAAAGACTGAAAGCAAAACATTCCGTGACAATGTGACAACAGAGCAAGGCTTTGGATAAGCTGGTGCTCTGGCGCCTGGCTATATCGAATTATCGAAAAGTATTCACTATTCGTGCGTTTTCATATAAAATGTGCCGTCACGCCCAAAGCATGCGCTTTTATGCGTATTTATGTTATAAGCATAGTACCCTTTAAATCGGCTTCAAACCTGGGCGAAAATTGGTTGTTCCATCGTCCACGTACGGAAGCAAATACAAGATGTCATTGGATTATAATGAAAAAACTACGCCACCTAGAATCATACGGTCAACGGCACTTGTTCTCACTTGGTTTTGCCACCTTCCTAATGTGAATGTCAAGCATCGTAAGTCTAATTATGTAAACATTTGCGAACAGAACTCGGAATATTGCCAAGTAAAGGTCCCTGTCTTACCACACCAATACGAAGAACGTGCCGAATTCACTCAAATTTGTGATAATTGACAGCGATATTCACAAACTATCCTTTCGAAAAAAAAAAACAAAAACGAAGCACCCGACCATAACGCGCTACGACTTCTTGAGCGCAATCGCTTTCAGTCCGACGAAAGGAGGTTCCAAATCCAACCCACTCGGGCATCCCAGAAAGAGATGACAAATACATGGCTTATCGCGTCCTGCTTCCGCTGAGATCAGGTTTTCCCTCTCCCAATTTCATGCATCATTATTTTTGTAACGTAATGCAAAGTGGATCAGTTAGAATAATTTGAATTGAATTAGCACATCAAGCAGCTCTCCCGCGTCTCTAAAATAATGCTTTTCTCAGTGATCTCTATGTATAAAGGCTGGATCGCGCATGGGAGAGGTGCTCGGGGAGGGGGGGGAGAGGCGTGCATTCGGGCCGCCATGTTGGGAGGCCCTAAAGCGCAGTGTGTGCCCATAGAGAACAATGGGAGGCAACGGAGATTGTGAATATTTATTGCGCTGCAGGCGTTGATCGTTGTTTGTCATCGCCCAATTTTGTAAGGTGCCAGTATACTGATTTATCCTACCAGTGTTTCACGGGTGTCCTGCCGTTCGATTCTTAATTACGTTATGTTTTGCATTCCGAAACTAGACCGTCACTGCAGTGCAGCGCTGGGGATTGTACTACAGCTCGTTTCCCAGCCAATATTTCAACAAGAAACGATATGAGGTTAACAACAACCATGTATGTAATATCAAGTGCTGCGTTCTGGACAAAAATCGTACCACAAAGAACGGTCCGGGAAAAGATATACTCGCATGGCAGAAAGAGATCGCTCTGTAGAATCACAGCCGTTGTTTTAGCCGTGGATGGGTTTAGTATGGTTTATATCAAGCATCGCCGCAGAAAGTGTCTTTTAGTGAACGACAGCGGTGCTTTGCCTCGCAAATATGAACACACCGAAGTAGCCCAAATAATTACTTCACGCAATTAGATCACGCTCGTTAGGACAGTTAATCAGGTAGTGATGTAAGCTTAATCAATTAAGTTACTTAAAAGTGGTAACAATTCCATGAGACACAGGACTTGTCTCTTTTTGAAGTACAGCCCTTCTATGTTTGTTTGTTTCTTCCTTCATTTGTTCTGATTATTTGCAGGCGCGGTTGTGCCAAACTGAATGTCCTTCTCGAGTACTCACATGCTTTTGTTGAATACAACTGCAGATTGAGCAAAGCTGCTTAGGGACGGGAGCCTGTTATCCAGTGCTGACTATGTCATGCTTGTTATGTGGAGCACGTTCCAAAAAATGCAGCTGCACATCTGAAACTCCAATCAGTATCATCGTCATCTAAAAGGGAGCGTCGTAGCACCGTTGTGAGACCAGACACACATTCTGAACATCTTCTATGGCAGCTTCCGCAGTGTGCACAATTTTGTTCAGCATCGAAGCTTCTCATAGGAACCACTTTGCATTAACTGTGCCTCCCATCTTACATTTTGATGTGCAAGGGTCCTACACTTGCACTACACACGTATGGTCTGCAAATTGCAACAGGACGATTTGGAGCTTGAAACAGTAGTGATTTTGTCATTTTGGCCCTCGTGTACCCCGTCTGTGAAACGTAAACAAAAAAAGTCCACGATATGGTTTTGTAAAGATCACTGATGATGAGTAAAGAGTATACAAGTTCAAGTTTATTCAACATTTTATATCATTCATTATATTATTCAACATTTTATATCAAGTTTATACAACATCAAGTTTATTCAAGTTCAACATTTATTTCTTGCACTTGTGTTTCAAGATACAATGAACGTGCGGGGAGGTCGCAAAATACTACATTTATTGTTTTGTGACCTTGCTACAATGACAATATATATTTTAAGAATGTTAATGGACAGGTACACTCTCTAAATTTGTAGCAATCAATTATAGATTGGAATGAGCAATAGCAACTTGCCTCCTGATATTTTCTCATATATGCTGAATTTTAAATTTAATGTTATCAAATATGTGATAATATAATGATATATATAATAATAATAATATATAAGAGTATAATATGTGATAAATGAATGAATTATAAAATTCTCAAGAAATAATTTTCTTCTGATAGCATATATGTGCATGCCTATTAACTGAAACAATTATCACAGTTCCCTGACAAGTTTTAATTTCTGAGAGTACTGTAGAGGCGGCTTAGATCTACAACAGTTAATACAAGGTATTATATACTGTGAATACCTTTAAAAATCCCATGTGACACACATGCTTTTACTTTCTGGAGGTGCTGTGGTAATCAAAGTTCGTGGGCACTACGCAGGTTCTGCACCCATTTCTTCAGTATGTCGAGGCAGCTGTGAAGCAACCTGTATTGATGATGATTATTACAATTTGTATGGTGCACCGGCAACAAAGGTCATAATACATCAGAACATTGGTTTGGATGCAAATAGTTAAAAATGAATAAGTAGTTTAAGAAATGCATTGGACAAATGTTAAAGCATCAGCTTAAAACAGGGTTTACAATCCCTGTATCTTCTAAAAATTGAAAATATTAAAAACTATTCTAATAAGAATATGGGTAAGTCTTCTAAAAAGGATTATAATTATTATATTCCTGGGTGAAGGAGCCTAAGGTGTATAAGGTGTGTTTTTGACGTGAACATTTCTGACGTGATAAGAAAATGTACAAAATTGAGAGAGGCTAACCACAGTGCGTGCACTGAGGTGGTTCCTTCCTGTGAACTAGAAACCCGTGGATGAGGAACATAATACTACCTGTACACTCAGTCGCATTACACTTCATAGACGATCCTCTGGGTAGCCCCATGAGGAAATCTGTATTGAGAGACCACTTTTGCCTTAAAAACTGCTACAAAGAGCACGACACGCTACAAATTATTATTATCGCAACAACCGGACGATATAGCCCAGACACAAAGGCGGTATTCAAGTCGTGCCACTCCACCGTTACGTAGGATTCTTTGTCACAAATCAAACCAAGGCACAAAACAATACCAATACATGAAAAAGGGTGACAATCTTGGTCTCATTATAACGTAATACCGAATCTGTGCGCGAAGGTAATTCAAAGAAATGAATGTGCACTTGCTTCCGTAGAGAGCACCGTGTACCATGCTACCAATGCATGCAGAAGAGCGCTCGAGTGTTCGCACATATATTGATGGCAACACTACCGGTGTAGTGTCACACGTTCTCTCAAGCGCATTATGAACTCAAAACGTATTTGCCGCCGGGTAAAATACACGTGTGTTCGATAAAACCCCGGAAGAGCGATCAAACAACCTGCGTCCAGTGCTCGTTTTGGGCAAAAAAAACTTCATAATTGTCAACTAAATATACAGAATGGACACCTATTTATTCCTTGATAATAATGACTCACTTGTATAAATTTAGGCCCTGTATCCTTGCCAGTACGGTTGGTACGACCGTAATTGCAACAAGTTACCATGATCGCTGCGGCGGCTGTTGTGGGTAGAGTAAGATGGCGGCCGGTTTCTTCACGCTCGCGCTCCCTATCCACGATCCAGCCTTTTACAATCGACATCAGTGGGGTTTCTAGAACAATCGTCGTCTTCTGATCTTTGTTCTTTATCCGCCCTTTTTTTTTTAAATATACCACAAGAAGCTCTACAGCGCGATGCCCCTTGTTAGGCCTCTTGTCCATTTAACAGTGTTAAAATACTGATGTTGGTTGGTATATCTTCATTACTTTTCATCGTACCGATGTGCAGTGTGACTAAGTACTGGGGTTTATATATCTTTGCATTTAGGTGCATTGGTGAAACACGTTGCAGTTGTGTTGTATGCGTACTGTGTATTTCTTACCCGCAAGATTTATGGCTCCGCGGCACTACAACCGTCGGCAAATAACTGATTTCGTTTTTATACTATCTTTTCCAGCATGTTGGAGTACGGCAAGGACTGCGTTCCCTTACGACTCAGAGAAAAACGATGCGATCAACTCATCTTCACACATTTTAAGGAAATAAGGAGCAAGCAAATAGTGGCGGAAGGTGCATCCTTGAACTTCAACTGTGAGTACATCGGTAGCCAGATTGCTGGGCGCATAATGTGACCTTCATATACCGCCTTCATGATGTCGGCGATGAAGATATCCACATTTTAGAATTAGTGTCACTTAACACCAGCACTCTACTTCATGAGAAAAAAGAAAAGAAAGATATTCAACTGAATTTTGAACAAGGGACCCTAGGATCTGCGATTGGATAGAAAAAAATCGATAAGCCTTAAAGGAGGTATGAATTCCTATCTGCAGCTATTTAGTTACGGGTGTACTAAGTGTAATAGTGTTCTTCTACACATCGTAATTCTATATACAAGTTCTTGTTCAATACTTCTCCTTCATAACGGGTGCAGCGTTAATACAAAAACGTTATTTTTTCTGACAGAGGCGACTAGACGTACCGCCATCACGATACCTCTATCCCTTGCTACGTATTTGAATAATTGTAGCACCCAATCAGACGCAAGCGTGGAGGTACACACAACGTCGTCTGCTCTAGTCTATCGGAGAGCAGTGTAGAAGCAGCAAGAAAGAGCGACAAACTTACGCGGGTTGGTAATATGGCCTAAAATGCTGGACAGAAAACCAACCTGGGACTGTGCGATATACTTCTGCACGTCATTCGTTTGACGCGCCTTGTTTTCTATGATGTGGTGCAATTCACTTTCTTTCCGCCTCTGACGGCGACGTGGACAGCACGCAGCAGGCATTTCGTCCTCAAAGCACGCGGGCACCTTTCCTTCTTTTTTTGGGATAAACCCTCAAATATGAAGGTAAGAAATGTTCACGTTGAAACACAGTGGTGGACAGAACGATCTTGGAACCGGGCCGAGGTAACCGCGATCGCATTGGTTGTATACAGACCTATCGGAATCATCTATATAGAGAACGTGTCACAGCCAACATGCCAGCGGGTCAGCTTGGTAGAGTTCATAACTCCTGTAATGAACGGTAAAAAAATTACCCAGTTTGACGGTTCCTTGCTCTTCGTTAGTCGCTGCGGTGTAGCATACCATCCCATAGAACGGCGTAAGTCTTTGTTCCCATCGATGTAGCCACGACGCACGTAAATACTGAAACGTGGGTATTGTGCCAGTGGTACCTGTGCACCTTCGTCGGTACTATGACTGTCTAGTTTTCAGATAAGTCAAAAGAAGACACAGGTTGCTGGGTTTCACTCCACCTTTATTAGTAGTATAACTTCCCCCTGGAGCTTTCTGCCATAGTCGAGAGTGTCATACTCATCCAATCTAATTCCTAAGAGACGTAGACGAGGCCGCTTAACGGCGCCACGAGCTTCACTGCCCCACCAGACTCCCATCTGGCAACCTGGATCTCTTCGTCGTTTGGTAATCCTAGAGTTTCCGTTCTAAGGCCCTCGGTACCGGGACAGTTGCACAATCCAGTAAGACACGCATCTAGTCTTCCATCACAGACACACATGCTTTACGATGCCGTGCTCTGACCGCTCGCCTTCGCTTTTGTTTGTTGCAATGGCTGTCGTCAACTCGAAACTTTCACAATACGAACACGTACGCTCTTCTATGAACAATCTGATCCTCTCCTATTTGCTGTAGCTGAGGCTCTTATCCGGACATTTGTCATTGCATTTTGCGAACGCTTCGAGGATCGAGCCTATCATGTACCTGTTCGCCTTTGAGACTTTTACAGCGCCAACTGTTGATAGCAGGCACACCAGAGATCTCTCGATCGTCCGCGGAATGTGAGCATCACGTGACCCCTTCGCGGTTAATCCAAGTATTCGAAATTGGTCGTATGACGGAAATTCGCACTGAGATTGTCAGCGCCAGCGCAACTGACATCAACAAGCGACACAGCCAGCCGCAGTGTCCCCTGTAAACCATAGACGTCCACCATAGAGGAGGTGTCCACCTGATATCCCAAATTGGATGTTTGGATATCCCATGGATCATTGCAGAGAGCCCGTAGACGTCGCATGTACGTCCCGGCGACTGTGGCTTGTCCCACTTTTTCCACATTCCACGGACGTCAACTTCGGGATATTTGGATATTCACATGATGTTCTCAAATCTGCACATATTGCTATAAATGTGTTCTTTCAGAAATGTGCTATATGCTATGCAGCGGGGTGCCACACATTCTCATAAGATATGCAACAATATGCTACATTATGGCTAGGTTTTTGGCACCATAAGCGTATTGTAGTGTGGTAAATGGCAGCCCAGAGGCCTTTCGGCCCTAATCCGAGACGAATGCAGACCGCGTGTTAATAAATGCGCTTTCGCCTTTCACCATATAAGACGCAGGCTCCCTTTTTGGGCCCTCCACCGCGTACGCGCTTTGCCCTCACAGGCAGTTACACGGAGATGCCGGAGAAGTTGAACGGGATCGCTTGCGTACGTGCTCAGGGCCCTGTATTTTCTCATTAGTATTGATACTATTTAATGAGCTGCCTTGTAAGTGGACAGATTCCTACTGGCGTTTTTATGCCATTTTGGTTCAGCTGCATCTTTCTTTCTCACCTGGTCCTCCTTGTTTCTACCTGATTTGATTTGGGTTTTTGTGGCGCATTAGCTACTTTGTTTCTACCTTGTATTTCTGTTAGAGACATTGCGCGTGAAGCTTTAAAAGCAAAAAAAAAAACAGGTCTCAGAACCATGAACTGAACCAAATTCATGAATGAACCATGTTAGAAAGGCAGTGGCATACCTTTCCAAAATAAAAACATACACTGTATACTGCTTGTCTCGCGAACTTCCACCAATTCTAGGGTACCGTTTGCCTGTGAGCCAAAGTAAAAGGTGAGCTGTTTAATTTTAATGCGATTGCGTGTACCAGTATGGAATCGCATTAAAATTAAACAGCCCCGATGCCCGCCATTGCTGTGCTACGCTTATTATGAAGGCAAATTCATTTGTGTAACAAACACAGACACACACAAAATACGTATCCTGGAATGGTCCACAAAGACAAAAGCAGAACACAATTTCCAACAAGAAGCGAACTAGCACACGAACTCGTTTTCGCCGTTCACACTTCTCCCCCAAGGGTAACGGCTATAAGCGGAGGATCTGGCAGAGAATGACTCTTTAGCGGTTTTGCTTAGCACAGACTATGTGACTCGCTTGTAGTGGAGATGAGAGCAGGCAACACAATTTTTTGAATCTGCAAAGTGGTTGTGACCATTTAACTGTCGCCCACTTTTAGCAAGAGAAGGCGGAGGAAAAGCTTACTTGCGAAGCTATGACATAGCGCGGGAACCGCCCCTATTCGCCCAATATCACCCCCGCATATCTTGGCGCCAGAAAGTTTGCTCACATGTGTACCTCCACCTGGACGCGGGAAGGAGAGCACTGCATTCCCTCAACGATGGCCTGCAACGCATTCTAACGCGTGGCGCTAAGCGCTTCACGACAACCGTCACCGGGCGACAGGAAGTTGAGTGTTGACGCTAAACGCGCGGGCGTCACCGAGACCTTCGGCTTTCAAGTTATAAAATCATATGCTGTTCTTAACGGCTCTCCTACACAGCCGACAGATACAGCACAGATGCCCATCCTACAGTTGGTGATGCAACGTTCATACATGATCGGCCCACACAGACGAGCACGATGGCCACAGCGCCTGGTCTTGATAACCTTTCGCTCCTTCCCTCCCCGGAAGGGGACTATTGTAGGAGTCTTAAGCAAGGGGTTACGCCACCTTATTTTCTTTTTACGACTTAGAAAAGAAATTAGTCAAGGCGGGCTACAAACAAGGACGACACAAGCACCTAGGCCCACAGCCACTAGAATCAACCAGGTCAAGCAACTCAGGAAAACGAAACCATGACGCCAGTACATTTTCCCGTCGGTCGATTTCTTATCTTGTTCTTTTTCTTTATCTTCAGCGACGAACACAGCAATCCCTGCCCGTATCGCTGCCCCGTCTTTCCCTTTCTCCTTCTCCCTCCAGGAGCGCTCAAGCTATACGCGAGTGCTGACGTTTCGGCAAGCGATGTAAGAAACAGCGGGATATTCGCGTTCATAAAAAAACTCGCGGCTTCATCTGTTCATAGCATCTTGTGTCTGCTCTATTTATCCCGTCCTTCACAATCTGTTAGAACCGAACAGGCTATCAACCAGGACATCCGCCTGGCAGCAAAAAACGTACCTGGTTAGTCCCCATAAAAATTTTGTAAAAATGATGTACATTAAAAAAAAGCCCTGTATGATGCGTCCTCATCCATAGAAATCGAGATGCAGTGAACTTCCTAGTTTTATGGAGTATTAGTGTAGAGTTACCAGTGGTAATTCAATATTAGAATGAACTACACCACTCCCAGGCAGCACATAAGTCGAACCCATATTGGCTCTGCAATCTACAGGAAAACGTAAAAAAAATGACATCAATATTACTACCGTTACCCGGGCTCATCCTTGACGTTATCACAGATGGCGCAATATGGAAAATAGGGGTTTGCCGATATAGGCAGTCAATATTGGTTCAATAGGGAGCCTGGTTGCACTTTTCATGCCCACCTGAGACCAGTATTGGCCAACCTGGCAGCCCACATTGATCCCTTATTCGGCCAATGTTGGTGTGTTGCCTGGGACAGCACCGTCCTAGCTAACCATCATCCCGGATGACAACGTTCTTAATCGTGATCTGTTGAAAACGGGAGGCGGATCCTATTCTGAGCTTATAGTACGCATCAGTTGGATCAAAATACGCTCCGCCTCTTGTTTACAATCAGGGGCAAAAAGGCCGTCGTTCGGGATGATGGTTAGCTAGGAGCGTGCTATGTGGTGAAGCTCATGTTTAACAAGTGCATGCAGAATCCAAATAACGTGTGATTTGCATTACATGTGTCCGCATATCATATCCTTCGTTTGCAGGCCCTTTTGCAGCAACGTGCGACTCCTCAACAATATCCGAGGCCAACACTGACTGCTACAAAAGATTTGAAATGGAACACGGCGGCATTCCCCGAAAACCAAATGATCCAATTGAGCCAACTGGGAATATAAGATTACTCTGTTGGTGAGTGGTATTTCGTGTGCACGACGTGGTTGCACGGCGGTGCCATCAGAAAAAAAGCGCACACCCACACCCCAATCCACATCTGTAGAAAGGGCCTTAGTAATGGAAATCTGATATTTCTACGACCTTGCGTCACAAGTACTGAACTGCGTAACTGAAGAAGAGGCAACGCTAGTGCAGCGTCAGAATAAATGAATGAATGCCGTGCTAATGTTGAGTCACAATAAGGGAAAAGTCGCGCTAATGCAAATGTAGCACCCCAAGACGGGAACCATATTCTGTACCGTGCTTCATCTGTCCAGCGTTCATCAATTTAAGTACACCCGACTGAATGCCATGTCAGGCTGCAATTTCCATCAGATGTTCCCTGTCATTTAACAATTTTTTCCATGTCATGTTTTCCAGTATGTTAAAATACAACAAGTATTGCGTTCCGAAACTCCTAGAAGACAAAGGATGCCATCCCGCTGCTGCTCTACAGTCTGCGACGGAGATAGAGACCAGATTGAAAAATTGTCCAACACCCAACCCGTTATGTGAGTATAAGAGCGGAAAGAGTTCTGACCGCATAATGCATCCTAATGGCATCCTCTGACGGCATAATGCAACCTGAAAACGTTACCATTTTACCGCCCTCGTTGACTAAAGTGGTAACGTGGTCCGTAGTTACCTCATACCGAAACCTTGGTATGAGGCTATGAGGCTATGGTATGAGGTTTCGGCTACAAATCCGACACAGAACGCCGGCAGCAATTTCGTGACAGTTTACAATTTGTTCCGAGAGGCTGCATTAAGCGAAGCACGTTAAACACACTGCGTTGTGCTCAAATCAGAATTAAGCTTTCACGAGCGCTACGCAAACACAGCGATGACGGGAAACTGGATGATAACTTTACGCTACTTGTGAAAGGAACAGCTGCTGCTGATTTTGTAGCACCTGTTTCTTACTCAAGGAACAGAGAAAATAGCACCAGTTTTCTTTTGTTCGCCTATTTATAAAGTGCTAGTGAAAGCTTAATTTTGAACACCCTGTATATACTTTGTAGCCTCTTGCACCACATTGCTTTTGTTAAATAAACGTGAAATCTGATAAAGTTCCTTCTCCGGTATTCAGTCCTGGTGGCGCACACTCAGCCTAACGAGAGTGAAAGCTGGGGTCCGATCTTCAACTTGTCGTTATCTCATCACGCGCGTTATATGCATCACTTCTGCCCGTGACTCGACACCAGCTCTTGCGCGAGGCTCGTGAACGAGTCGTTCAGGCTAACGAAACGAGCTTTATGCATGGTTTTCTGTGATCACAATGTGTACTCCTCGGGAAACTCATGTGTTGAGACGACATCGCCCTGAGCAGGCTGCCGACAAGGCCGCATTTTCTCCGACCGATAGGATTGTTCTATTTGTTTCGATAGCTCGCATTCCCGTGCTCTCATATGTGCCCATTCCATTCCAATGCCCGTTCCCATGCTCGCTCATACCGCTGTATACCGCTGTATAGCTCGCTAGTCGTGTAAAAATAATGAACAAGAACGTATATCAGTGAAAGTACAAACGTCGACCAATAAGCAAATCTTTAAATCATATTCATGCCCTGGCGATTGTGTCGGGTGAGAATCGCCTTAAGTATGACACGAGAAGTAGTGTTTGCTCAGTTGTAGCGCATATGGGAGTCCGAGGCCAGACGGGGAAGGTGTAGTGGCATCAGTAGTATTAGACGGAGGAGTAGGCTGCCCTTTCTTCTCAGCATTAACACTTATTTGATTACTTCTACGTACGTTTCTGTTTCAAGCATCGAAGTACAACACGCAGCCGTTACTGTCAGGCTTCACAAACTGCGCACTTAAAATAACTTTGCAGTGTGGTAAAACGTTTTTGTAATCAGCTTGAACAATATTGCAGGCGAATGTTAACTATTCAAGAGAATCTACCTCAAGAAATGTGGCGAGTGCTTTGCTCTTCACATTCAAAACAACATCGACACTATGCAGCAACATACTCTAAGAAGAAAGAATTCAAAAACTACTATAGGAATCTAATAATATAGGCATCGCCTTAGATGTTCATTAGAACGCCCGTAGCTACCAAGACGGTGTGAATTACTGTCATAAGTCCTCACAAACATTGTGAACAGCGCTTTTTGGCGGGCGAAACTACTAAAATCTGCCTCGTCCAGTTGAAAGGCATCCTGAAGCCATCGAGTCCATTCCCGATCGAAAAATCCATCAGGGCCAGTCCTAACGGAACCATTAGACCAATAGGCCAGAAACAGAAAGAGAAATGTAAAGAAAGAAAAGCGCTCTCCAGAACTGAAGGCGCAAAAGCTTACTTAGGGTGGCAGTGTCCATCTCCGTCGATGCATGGGCATCAAAGTGGAAGTGAATGCAGGTAGCACAAACACTATACGTATAACTTGTATTCCGTGATTTGGAGAATGCGAGTGTTGTTTGCTGTCGCGATTAAAAATAAGGTGTGAGATGTCTAAATTTACTTTATTTTCTCACACAAGCAACATTGAAGTGAGGAATGGCTTGGGGTATTAACTCAAGACTAACACAACATATGTTTTTCTTACTGCTTTGGTTGAGACATCCTGTAGGTCCATCGAAAATCGAACTTCCGCAGTGCAATCCCAAGTTCCTTTCTCTATCGCAACACTCCATGCCATTAGAGAATTCCGTCAGGACTAGGAAAAAATTTGAAACTGCCGACACGCGATCTCGGGCAGATATACAGAAAGGGGGCGTCCACCTGTGACGCTCCCAGTCGTTTATGGATGCCTAGGTACTGGCGCATAGCACGTGGCCTTCTATAGGCCGCGAGCTTCACGCAATGCTGAATCGTCTTTACACGCTAGGGCGTTCAAACCTTGAGCCTCTGGGCGCTGATCAGTTTTAGGGAAGTTTTATGGGTTCGACGTATCGTCCCGAACCATATTTAAGTGAATCCTGAAGCAATATTACAATATTTCGAGTGCAGCGAATCAGATGGCATAAAACATTAGTAGCTTGACTGTCAGTGGTCTATCGGCCTGTCAGGACAATGGGAGCTGCCATATTGAATACTGTAAGAAAGTCGGCTACAGCGATGCTCATTTCTTACGACAGCTAGAACTTTCGATACAGGGGAACTTTTCAGTCTTATTTGTTGCAGTTATGTCCTTTACGGGGTCTTGCATGGAGTGTTTTAGCGATTATGCCCACGCACGACACAATAGTGGACCCCCATGTTGGCTAGTCATTGGCAATGCAGGTACAATATGGGACCAGTTTCACCAGGATTTTCCTCATACTGCCTTAGCCCTGTTAATATGGCCGATTTTGCAAAGTTTTGGGCCAATATAGGGAAAATCCTGACAATATGGACCCCGTATTGCCCATGTGCAACCCATATTGACTGAAAATGCAGAAAATGGTACGTACCTGTGTTGTACCAAATGCCCAAGCAGCACGGCAAGATTGGACGTTGAAGCACGTGAAATGCCCAATTCAGTACGTCCTTACATCCAACAACTTCCCGCAGAGCATACACATCTTTCGAGAGAGTCCATATATGTGGCAATGCCACTGTAAGATGCACTGAAACTCAAAAACTAAACTTTCCACTTGCTGCAAACAGCCACCATTTTTCTTCGTGATACCAATGCCAATCCGTCGAACCGACTGACAGCGTGGGCGTTTGAGCGAAATTACGCGTCCTACAACTAATGCGCATGCGCAACACAGACTCGGTTCGGACGTTTTATTCGGGCTAAAATGTCGCTGGTTCCTCTAATGATAACGGAATCGCGACAGGTCAAGTAGGAAACACAATGTTTGATAGGAAGGGATGTCTCTTCATTAACGCTAGGTGCTTTCAAGTTACTGCAGGCGGTGTGTGTCGCTGATGTGTATGTCTGTCACCATCACGAAAGTGTTCCCCTCCTTTGTACTCTAGGATGGAGTTAGAAATTTTTGGTCCATACACTGTTGGGATCCCAAAGAAGACTGCTGAGGGATGTTTGGCATTGGCAGTTCCGTGGGACTGCCTGGGTCCTTCAGCAAGTTGGGCATAGCACCTGTTCTTCGTTTTTATGGCGATGCAGTGTTGTTTTTGTAATGCTATACAACGTGGATCAATAAGATCCGAAGAAATAAAAAAAAACATAAACAAGAGAGAAGTAATAGCAGTGGTGGGCATTGTACCGGATAATGTTTCTTATTACACGGGCTCCCCTTTGACATTATTGGAAATATTGGGGCAAAATGGGCTTGCCAATATGGGGAGACCATATTGGTCCAATATCAATCCTGGTTGCACTCCCATACTGGACATGTATTGGTAATCCTGGTTTTCCATACGGGTCCAATAATGGACTAAAGAGTGAACCTAGTGCAGGGATCACAGGAAGTGTTCTCTGAATAATGTAAAAAATAAAGAAAAGAAACCCTGGCCTAGGCATAACTAGAGACGACCACGTGACTCAAACTTGCACATACAATTAAACGTGACTGGCAAGAAAAATTGGACTAAGATAGTGCTGCAAGATGAGTCAGAAATTAGGAACTGAATATAGATTTTTTTTTCGTGTGTTTTCTTTAAAAACACCCATAGGCACGTTCTGACATGTCCTGAGCTTGTGATCTAGAAATCAGAACGGACGTAATAGGTTCTAAAGTAAACACAGAATAAGAAATTTAAAAACACAAAGCGTGGGGCAAGATAAGACACGCCGTTGTAATGAACTATACAAATTAGATCTAATTCAAGCACCTACACGGCCCACTTGAACACACACCCCGTACATCACGAGCGATAAAACCAGACAGAACCTGGTGCCATTTCCCTCCACCGTCCTTTGCAAACAAGGCACCGCCAGTCTGATGTGTTGCTGGCGGCTCGCTTTTGAGTGCACTTCAGCTTTGCTGCAAACATTCTAGGGCACAGGAAAATTATAGTCATTATGCAAAAGAGGAATGTCTGAGTAACCAGCATAAGGCCACCTAATAGTACATTAAAATTGCGTTACGTCTAAATTACGTTGAGTTGTCATGTCTTACCCCGTGGACACCACCGGATGCTTTAATATTTCAGTTAAACACCGGATAACCGAGAGTACCCATATTTTGCATATATCTAGTTGAATGAATAAAGTAATAGGATTTGGACTTACATTGACAGAATAAACTTGCGATACACTGATGCGCAGACGACAAGCAAAGGGACTACAGGAAATCGCACCTTTTTTCTCGGACTTTACATTCCAGGCAAAAGTAAACGATTTTGTTTTCTCTTCAACGCAAATACCAATCCGGACAATTCTCGCGTGCAATAAAGCGGACATGCAGAGCCACCTATGAGGAAAGTTTGAAGCGCATGGGGCAACGCGTCTCTGACAGAGGCGGCGTCGAGCAAAAAATGTTGCACATTGCCCGGTGTATTATCTTGCCCCACATTACCCTAACTGGGAAGAAAAACACCGGCCAACCTGAGACGAAGGCAACCAGGTCAAGCGAAAGTAATGCAGTTAGATCACAAAATCTTAGGCTGGGTGAATAGGGACACCGAGACGAGAGTGTTGTTCCCCCATTCCGATCATTGATTTCTGTTATGACTGCATCAGTCACACAAGGCAAGGAGGAAATACTAATTCTTGACGTGCCCGTGAGCCAACCGTCATGAGTGGGACATGCGTTGTAAAGAATATAAGAACCAGCTGCGCGTCCCACTCCAGATCGCTCGTCCTAGAGATGTCCAATGCGTTTTGTGCGCGCTATGGGGTTGACATGGACGCAATGTGCACGTAGCGTTTTCATGCCGGAAGAAAAGTCCCCAAGGGTTTCGCCCCTTTGACCTTGGAGCAGAGAGATCTAGTTTTTCAGGTATTCTAAGCGTGTCATTCGTGTGTAGCACTGTCTTCTTGTCTATGCTGTTTGTATTGTCTTCGGCTTTAGCACTTTTGATTTGCGATGTACCACCAAGAGACGATATATATACTCGTCGCGTACCAATATACTTGACGTCTGACGTATCAAGACTGTGAAGGAATGTGCATGTGCTTGAGAGAACAGGGACCAGAAAGGGACTATATGGGCGGGGAGGCACTGGACGAGCGACTCCACGCAGTGGTATTTTCAGACACAAAATATCCTCGCGTTGGCCCCTCATTCACGGAAGTTTCTCTTTGACCAGCTCCCACCTGACGCAGAGTACTTCGTTCTATATACTACTAAGCCAATTTTGTAGAATCCTCAAACAAATTTAGATACCGAAGCAATTGGAAGTCTAAGAGGGCCAGTGGTATTTGGGGCAGAGAACAGTCCAGGGAGAAGTCCCTTCTTAAATTCCTGACGAATGTTTGTTGGGGCACTCTGCTTATACCACATACTTCGTTATCAGGCGTCCCTCCACGACAGTGCAAGCAAAGCTTACCCGACGCCAAATTCATTTGCGAGTACAGATATAGAAAGGAACATGGAACCATAGCTCCAAAGCGTCGTGCAGACCTGCAACCGAGAGATCAGGGCCGAGACAAGCTGCACAAAAAACGTTGCTGGTAAGCGCTTTCCCGTTGAAGTTGCGCTGCCGCATTATGACATTGAATATGTGGATGAAAGCTGCTCTCATCCCGTTCCACTCACTGCTAGAGTACGTCTTCCTAAAGTATTTCCTGTGCGTTGCGCTATAGCTGATGTTTGAATGAACGAGTAACTGAGAAGCACGAGCGGCAATGAGGGGGGGAGGGGGCATGTCTGTGAGAGTTTCCGGCCTCAGCGTTTCCGGAGGCACTGTAACAAGACATACGACACCGGAGAAACGGAGAAGACATAAACACGCAGCAACAAAAGTTTTCTCAAACAGAGCGAAGCCCTTCTCAGCAGACGGCAGAGCTGAAATAGTTAGGTCTGTGGCACACGCTGAAATTACTTTTGTGCTTCATCAGCGGTTTGAGCGGATCACGAGGATATCAGGCTTTAATATAGCAATTGCAATGTACTCCAAGTTACTGTCAATGTTCGAGCCAATGTTAATTAGTCCCCTAATTTGGGAAAAAATACGGTTTCCTAGTAGCACCGCTGCCGAGTAGTCCAATGAAAAAACTAAATGCTTCCTAAGCCAACTCCCCCTGTTAAGAAAATGCGTTGGAGCTAAAAAGAAACACCCTGTATATTCATAAACTTCTGAATCGGGGGAATAATCGAGGTGTTCTGCGCGTTTACCACGTATGGTTGTTTCAATAGTTTTCTTGAAGATTGTTCGACAAGCGCCCTTTGTTTGCACAAAATACGGGTTTCACAGAAAAGGGATCTACGGTTGTTTCAGTCACAGAGATGCAGAAGGTGTGGGTTCGAGTCCTACAGCTGCCTAACCTTTTCAGTGACTTTCATCTTTCACCTTTCATGCAGGACAAGCTCGCTGGGAACATGGCTTTTTTCAGTGCTGGTGTTTACGGAGATGGTCATTCGGACACCGTCCCTTCTAGCCTAAATAACACAAACCACGCACAAACGGGATACCATAATCAACGAAAATGGTTACATAAGACAAGCGGTTTGCGCTAATTTACAGTAGAGACATGTAAAACTGAAGAAAACAGTTTGCTCAACTTTAAAAACACTCGAGAACACAATCTTGAAGTCCAAATATAGAATGACTGAAAATTCAATCTACCGGCAAGGAAGTAAAGGAAGTTCCTCAGGAAGAGTTCAGAGACTGTTTTTCTGGGAATCGTACTGATCATTGGCATGATATTCAAAGGGTTATGGTTGACGCGTTAAAGGTTCATGCGAATTGAGGGCACGGGGGAAGAAAATATCCATTGAGACTTTTACGAGCGAGGTCAATGGGCCAGCGTGGGGCGAGGGGGGATTACCTCCACTGTGATGTCTCCGTATTTAGATCGTAAGATCCTCGCTCTAGCGTACTGAAACAAAAGCTCATACACTGGTTTGACAGACTACAACCAACGTAATACAACACGTGGATACTGATGCGTTATGGACAGATATTCATGAACATATCTTTTGTGCAAACACAGGGCCGCTCGATGGGACCCCCCAAAAGAAAAAAAAAACGTGACAATTGCGCAAGCAGTACCCCTCTTATTCGTCTTCCCCCGCTTCGGAGGTTTTTCAATATATACGGGTTCGTCGTCAATTAACCTTTTTGCTGTGTGAGAGAACTTTTCTGTGTGTCTATGTCTCAGAGTCCTGTCACTGTCGTGCACCAGATAGTCACCGCCCTTCTACTTCTTTCAGGCACAATAATTTATAAGAAAGCCACTCTTATGTGGTACTAATGTAATATCGCTAACCGAAAATCCCATGAGTCGGGGGTGGAAACCTGGCGCCACACACACTCACATTACCGTGAATTATCACGTTTTACGTTTAACGTAGTCAATGCAGAGAGAGAGAAAGACGATTTTTTTCACATCTCCCGCGCAGCGCGCCTTCTTGCTTATTCTAAGAGGCCCAATCAATGGCCATGTGACAATTTCTTAGCCCTCACTACGTTAGAATATCTGCAATTTATCTCGTCTTTGCATGCAACTCTTTCCAGTCTAATGCAATACAACAAGGATTGCGTTCCGAAAATACTCCAAGAAGAGTTCGTATGTAGTGATCCAGATTTTCTTGAGGTGTTCTTCGAGCAAATACGAACTGAGTGTGGAACATCCAAGTGGGACTGTACAGGTGGGTGTTATTGAAAGTGACGTTCTGGATAGAGATGCGAAGCCCCGGGAAAAACGAAAATTTTGAGGAATAAACCGTTTTTTTTTTTGTTTATTTTCCTCGTCTTTAGAAAAATAGCCCAGAATTTCCCGGCGACAAAATTGAAAAATGTGAATGTTCGTCCCTCTGATGGGTTCCTGCCCGCCAACAATGCCTTAGGCACCTCTAATCCGGCAACAACCACCAACTTAGTGCTCCGTCTGGCCGCTTCAAGCGATCGCCATCGCGATCGCATAATGTCGGAGTTCTAGTCGGAGTGCACACGATGTTCTAATTACCTATCGCTGTCCCATGGGATGATCTGCTCAGCATTTATGCCAAGAGGATGAGCAGTAGCTCATTGTATGCTGTGCTTTGGACGGCAATGCTTCGACTCAGCAGTAACCGCGTCTCTTTCCATATTTAAAAAGTATTCTGAAAAAAAACAGAAAAATCAAAATCCTTTCTTTTTTCTTCGAGCGCTTCAAAATGTCCGAAAATTTTGCATCTCTTGTTCTGCAGCAACCAGTCAGGAGTCCGCAAAGAGATCACAGAACATCTTCTGTGCGTAATATAAAAAAAGTGCGAAACTGAACACAACTAGGGGGATGAACGACTCAAACCAGCAGAAGTTTAATTTCCACGAGACAACTCACGTGCCTAACAGGGTGACTGGTAGGAAAAAGAGGAGGAAAAGGAATTAAACGGACCACCCTAAGACAGGAAGGAACCAGGACAAGCGAATGTAGGACAGTTAGGTCACAGAAGGCATCTTAGGCTGCTGGACCAGGCACACACACGCGAGACTTTTGCCCCATTCCGACCAGTGATTGCTCATGACTAAGTCGGCCGCTGGAGGCAAAGAAATATTAATTCTCGAGTTGTCTGGGCGACATCCGTTGTTGCTGGAGCACGTATTATAAAAATTTTAAAGGTAGACAGTGTTAAAAAAAGAACTGGTACCCGTTGCACGCCGGATCTCTTGCTCTATAGACGTCCCGTGCGTTTCGGGCGGTCGCAAACGCCACAGTCATGACCATGACGTCGTCAAGGGCCCACGACTGTGCGGCGTTTTGGTGCGGGAAGAAAAGGCCCACGCGTTTCGGCCTTTGGAGTTTGGAGCAGAGGGATGTAGTTTCCGAGGTCTTGTTAGCGTGTCGCTTCCGTGTAAAAAAAAAGTTGTTAGGTTCGCTAGTTGTCTCTGCTGCTTGTATTGTTATCTTCGGTGTTAGCACTCTTACATGGCGATGCCCCACTAGCATAAGATACACGCTCTTCGCCAATTCCAATCGACGCCTGACGTTCCAAGGTTGAGAACGAATGCCAATATACTTGAGAGTACAGGGGAGTGAACGGGGGGACGATATCTCCTCCTATTGGTCCCAGATCTACGGAAGCTTGCCTTTGACCAGCCCCCAGTTGACGTAAGGTCCACAAAGAATTTTAGAAAATCCTGCGAGGAAGAGGGCCACTGATGTTTGGGACAGAACGGTCTAGGAAGAACAGTCTCTTCTTACATTCCTGACGCGTGTTTGTTGGGGGACTCTGCTTATACCACATATTTCGTTTTCAGGCGTCCCTGCACCACAGTGCGATGACGAGCAATTATCCAACGCGAGGAAAATTTGCGATTACAAATATGCGGATGAGCACGGAACCATAGCTCCAAAACATCGTGCAGACCTACAACCTAGGGATATGAGCCCCGCTGAGGTGCACAGACTACGATGCTGGTAAGCGCTGTTCTACGTGCAAGCGGACGTTAAGGTTGCGCAGCCGCGTTGTGATAATGAATATGGGGATCAAAGCTGTTCTCACACCGTTCCACTGACTGCGGGAGCGCGGTGCACTACACCTCGTATTTGAATGAACGACTGGTAACCGAGAAACTTGAGAAGGCAATGGGGAGGCATGAATTGGACTGAGCTTTTCCCAATTGTTCATGAGAGACGCAGGCGACACACAAACACGCAGGCACTTTTCTCAAACATGTCAAGGTTTAATACGTGACAAACAAGTAAAAGGACTGCTTACGCAATTACTACGTATGGTTATCGCCATAGTATCCCTGAGAATTGTCCGCAAAGGGGCTCTCTCTTTGTAGAAAATACGGGTTTCACAGAAAAGAGGTTTAGAATTGTTGCATTCACTGAGATGCAGGACAAGTTCACTAGTCTTCTGTCGGTGTTAAGCTGCTGATTACGAATACGGTCATTAAGATACCGTCCCTTCTCGCCCATATAACAGAAGCCACGCTCAAACAGATTACAATAGACAACGCATTGGTCACAGGAGACAAGCGTGTCGCGCTGATTTGCAGCATGAAAAAGTGAAGAAAACGTATGGAGTTTGCTCCAAACATTGAAGAACACAATCTTCATGTCCAAATGTAGAAGGATAGAAACTGAAGCGAACCGGAATGGAAGCATGAAGGATGATGCCTCATATAGTGATGTGCTGATATGTCGAAGAGGGACTGTCCTACTGGTCAGCGTCCTCATAATTGACACGATATTTAAGGGACTACGGACGATGCGAAAGGCTCATGCGTGTTGTAGGTCCATACCCATGGGGGAATGAAAACGACCATACAGTCCTTTCCCCACAAACGCACAGGGTCAATTGATTCCTCACAGTGTCATCGTGTTCTCGTCCTTCGATATGCATCCCAGAACATCCCGAGGATGACACTCGCGGATTGTTCGTGAAGAGTCATCAAGTACGTCCTGTGGCTGTTCCCCGGGGAGCTACCAGGATGAGAAATATTGTTTCTTCAGTTTACCCGCTAAAAAACCCGAAGCATTGAGTAACACATTTATTTCGTTTTCTAGGGCAATCCTAGGGGCGAGTGTCCTCTGTAGAATTTATCTGCCTAAAAACGTTCTATGATACATTGAGAATTTATCACGGAAAAAGATAAAAACATGAGAGAAACGATCCTGTCACACTGCTGACTGTTCTGCTGACTTTCAAATGTCTTACGCGACTGTATCAAGCCAGTGTCACTAAGAAACAGAATTTTCATCGAAGGGTAGTTAATGCTTCAAGCAATTCCTCGCTTGTGTATTGTTCGATCGTTTGCGTAATTGACTTCGACAGCGCACACTTCGCTTTGTGTCGGAGGCGAGCAGGACTCTCGATTTTACGGAAGGCTGCGTAACAAGCAAAAAAATTTAGTAACAGTACCTGTAGTATATATGTGTTTTATCTTCAGAACGGAATTCTCATATACCTTCGGAAGTGGGGTTCTCGAACTTAGTGCTCCTCATGATTTTTCTCCGTATTTGATAATTTATATTTCTCTATGCTTTCTTTCGAAACCGCCGGGCTCGTTTCCCGTCA